>NC_060143.1:308648077-308878077 GCF_021461385.2 Schistocerca piceifrons
CTTTCTAAGCTTGAGGCCTCTTTATTGTTAGTGTATATTCACGTATTGGAATGCAACGTTGTGTCACAATTCCGAAGCGATCGGTGAAGAGCGTTCCGAGATTTAAGATTGGAACAAACTAACATTTATACTTTTATATGGATTACTTAGAGATTTAAGATTGGAACCAACGAACCTTTACATTTTATGTTGATTTCTACCACAACTGTTATGTATGTATCTATATATTATAAGTGGCGCTCTTGTAGAGGTATAAGAACGCACGAGTGTTCCAATTCAACGTTGTGTCAAGTCGGTGAAGAACTTTCGGAGAGTTACAGTTTCCTAGAAACGAAAATTTACATTTCCATTAATTTTCGATATAATTTTTACACATATGTTTATAAATCATATGTGAACCTCTAGAAGGTATATAAAACATGCGCGTATTCGAATGCAACATTGTGCCAAAATTTCGAAGCAATCTGTGAAGATTGAATTGGAAAATTACGATTTTCTACAAACGAATATTTACATTTTTATTTTTATAGGTTTCTTGGATCCTATTATTCCTAATTCATTTTATGTTTAACTATTTATTAACACATATTTTTTCGGGGCGCCCACTAACACGGTCGACCTATGTTGTATAGCGGAGTGAAGACGGCCCTGCAGCTTATTCTTCGGAAGAACAGCTGGCCATACCGAGCGAGGTGGCACAGTGGTTAGCACACTGGACTCCATTCTGGAGGACGACGGTTCAATCCCGCGTCAGGCAATCCTAATTTACGTTTTCCGTGATTTCCCTAAATCACTCCAGCCAAATTCCGGAATGGTTCCTTTGAAAGGGCACGGCCGACTTCCTTCCCCGTCCTTCCCTATTCCGATGAGACTGATGACCTCGCTGTTTGGTCTCTTCCCCCAAACAACCCAACCCAACAACTTGCTGCTCGTCCAACAGTGTGTGTGTATTCATAAAAAGAGTATTCTTATTAATTAAGAACAATAATATTAAGAACAAATAACGGGAAGCAACAGGTCTCCTGCTTTCTAGCTACCGGCTCGCATGGTATTTCGCTGGAAAGATCCGCGACTCTAAGATGAGTCAGAATCGAACAACCCACTTTGCGCCGCGCGGGGTAGCCGTGCGGTCTATCGGCGCCTTGCCACGGTTCGCGAGGGTTCCCCCGTCCGAATTTCGAGTCCTGCCTTGGGCATGACTGTGTGTGCGTTGTCCTCAGCGTAAGTTAGTTTAAGTTAGATTAAGTTGTGTGTAAGCCTAGGGACCGATGACCTCAGTGGTTTGGTCCCATAGAACTTACCACAAATTAAATTACCACTCTGTCTGTAGAGGCACAGAGTGAAAAGTACTTAAGAAATATACCCAACACATGCAAAAAAACTAAAAGCGCAGTCACTGAAATAATTCTATTATTAGATTGCATTAATTTCGGGTGAAGTAGTGTGAAATTAACTGACGATACTTCAGCAGTCGTTAATTGCGGTAAAAAGCGTTGTTTTCTATGAGGTGAACATAGTCTACAAATGCATTGATGCTCAAGTACCAACTTTTTTGTCGTCTATAAGATTACACACACAAGAACATGCTCATATGCTCTCTCTCTCTCACACACACCCCTCACCCGCACACACACAGACGCACACACAATAACACATACAGAGAGAGAGAGAGAGAGAGAGACAGACAGACAGACAGACAGAGAGGCAATTTAGTACTGCTTCGGTCGATGTGTATAACGTTCTAAATTCATGAGCTTATGACATGTGGCTTGCATGCGTACTTTACATGCTGAATGCCGACAGCAGGTAATTAAATAAGATGATATTATGGCCTTTTCACTGACAGCCACGAGGAGGCTCCCGAAGTACAAAATCATCGAACGGGGAGACCGGTCCCCTCTATTTGAGGGAAGAGCCGGCGCCGCGGCATTCTGTTCTTCAAGGATCGATACGCTAACAGGCTGGGCTGATCGACCGACATCCATTTCCAGCGGCAGCTATTTTCGAGTTCTCAATAGCGGCCTATCCGCGAACGCGCCTTTCTCCAGCTGACGAATGTACGGAGAGCGGCTGGCCAACGCGAATGCGTTCTAGCGGCGGAAATGAGTCCTTTTGGCTGTAGTTGCTAGAGGAAGTTCTTGAACATATTTGTGTAGAACAAATTTGGAATCATAAAATTCTACCGTCCTAGGTAGCAGTAGGTAATATCACAATGTAATTATTAATGGGCAGCAGAAAAAGTAACGTTACTGATTATTCGGAATAAAGTACTATTGAAGTTAACAAATGATGTATTCATGGCCACTGAAATATACACAATAAAGGTGGCGAAATGAATTGCACCAGTAATTTATCACTTCAGCACCCATACCGTGTTTATGATTCGTAATTAGTATTCATTATTTGGCGACATAGCCCCTTTCCATAGTTTCTCTGTTGATTCAGAACCTGTAAGATTAAAATGGCGGGGGATGGGAGGTTGAGTGTCATCCGTTTTGCAATGGCTGCTTCGAGGGATAAATTTCGCTGAAGGAATGTAGTTGCCAAGGAAGCAAAGAAGACTAGGGTGTAACGACATTAGAGACGGAGCACAAGCTCAGTTTGTTTCTAGGATAAGGGTAGCAATAGTCTGTGCCCTTAGAAAGAAATCATCACGACATTTGCCTGTAGCGGCTTAGGGAAATCACTAAAAACATGAACCAGGTGGTCAGACGCGGATTTGAACTGCCGTCCTCCCGAATGAGAGTCCAGTGTGCTAACAACTGCTACGAAACAGACGTGACTCGCAGATCTAAAGAGCACAGAAAAGCTATATACAAATGATTTAGAAATAGTGTAAGTTCATTAATACCTTTCACTCAACGTTGAAAGATAAGATTTGTAGCGACTGGAAACAACTGAATGTAAGTTCACATTCATACAGTATATGTACAACAATCCAAAAAGTCTTGCTCGGGAACCATTGGTCTGAAAGTTTTATCACAGTGGACGATCCATGCTTGTTGAGCAATATGAGGAGGTACACAAGTACACAGTGGCAAAAGAGAGCGTGTGCAAATAACTCACTGCTAAAAATTAATCTTAATCGAAATGAAAATGGAGTTAAACAATGACGACTCTAGTAGCAGGCCTATTGCGCACAGTTTCATTTCGTTGTCGAAGTTGGCATCTAGAAGATTCATTCCTAGGGGAGGAGAAGCCACGACAATGTAGGTGCACTGTATTGAGACTATGGGTACGAATTGCACTGCCGAAAAGACGATATCGCTGACACGCTTTACTTATTTATATGACCGCAGAAACAAAGATTACAAATAGTGTTTTATTCTGTTTATAAGAAACCTGTAATTTCAAAGGCAAATTAATTTTCTTACAAAATATAGCTTAATGTTTGCAATTCTTCTACAAAAAAATTGAGAAATCTTTTAAAAATAATCATTTATGTCTCAGACCACCGTGGTGACACACCAGACTTGTCAAACAATGTTTGTACTAGCGAATACCTCAGGTACGGAAACTTCCTAGAAGAACGTATAATTTGTAGTTTCCCCTCACTCCTCTGATATCAAGAGTTATAAAATTCATACTCTTCTATCACAAACTGCCAGGCATGTAACTTGATATGCAGTTTGAAAGACTGGTATGTAAAATCGAATTACACCGAATGTAAATGCATTATCGAAGATCTTCGTAGAAACTGAGCATACAGGACCTTGAAAATTTATGTGTTCGCAGAAAGGTGCAGTTGATGTGACGCCTATGGATTAGATTCACGGATTAGCGAAACCCAGAAGTTTGTGACGGCTGACCTTTTGACTGCTGTTGTTGCTCTGCATTCCTACTGCATTTCATTCTTTTCTTAAAGAGTTTCCTGACTGGGATACATTCACGTTGCTGACCAGTCGTTTCATCTTAAACTGTTGCCCAGCAACGACATGGGCCGCTGCACAGATTCCCGTAGTGTTGAGAACTGCGTCACGTCGCGGTATATTGTCTACTCTAAGACGATATGTGGAAAACAATCACAGAACAGTTATGGAAACTACGCAGTGATAACAATAAGGGTGTAACTAGGTTAGGACGAACGAGATAATGCATCCAAGGATAATATGCCTCTGAAATTAGAAAAAAGTGGTCAAAGATTGAATTATGAAGAATAATTTGAAAATTTAAAAAATCTTTCGGTCAAGAGAAAACTTTTGCTATGTGAAAGTAATCGAAGATTGTTTTCAGAATCATTCTCACAGAGATATGAGGAGTCAGGCAGGGCGACGGCCTCTCGCCACTGCTGTTCAACACAGTACTGGACAAAACAGTGAAGGAATGGGACAAGACTCAGAAAGGAGTCCTGTTAAGAAAGGTAAGAGTCAAGTTCCTAGCGTTCGCAGATGATTTAGCCATCGTAAAGGTACGAGAAACAGAAACAACAAGAGCCATAGAGGAACTACACGCAGCCAGGACCAGACTACAGATATACTGTTCATGAGAACCCAAAAACACCCGTCACGACACACAAAATATGGGACAATACGCAGAACAGAAAATTTCAAATACCTAGGAGAAACAACATAGGTTACAGGAAGAAGCAAGGTATCCAATGAAGAGAGAAGTGAGAAACTAGAGAAGGCCTACAAACTGACCTGGAATCAGTACAATGAGAAAGCTATCTTACGAAAGGCCAAGCTACGACACTACGAGACGGTGGTGTTACCGGAAGCACTAAAGCCAAGACCACAGTAGTACAAAGACAGACACGAATCAAACAGATAGACAAGACGGAGCGAAAAATAGCCAGGAAAATATTCGGGACGACGCAAAAAGACGGGGTACGGATAAAGAGGCCACCTGAAGAATTACACGAACACACAGAGAAAATAACAGACAAAATCAGGGAACAAAGGCTACAATTTTACGGACACCTCAGCAGAATGGCACCACATAGGATAACGAGACAGATCTTGGCTGGGTTAGCACAAGGAAAAACAACAAATGAAGTTAGAAATGACATGAAACAACTCAACATCACACAGGAAACCATACAAAACAAAACACTCCTTAGGAAACTGATCAGAAAGCAACAAACTACAAGAGACACCACACAACAAACGAACACATTGGACCGAATAAAGAGGGTAAGAACAAAGACAGAGGATGAAGAAACACTGGGCGAACAGTAAAAAGGAGAAGCCAAAGAGAACACATGACCTAAAGTGAACCGAAGAAAGGAAGCAGAAACGCAGCACGCGAATGAGAGAAGTTTGAGCAGAACGTAAAGAGAAAATTGCAAATGGACATAAAGTTTAGCCTAAATGCGCTCTTCAAGGGCATAACACAAATATCTGTAGACTAGTACTGTCCTGTTCGAAAGTGGCATCATGATAATGTCGCATTAGAGGTAACATGTTAGGGCGCAGGATCTCCTAGACTTACCGTTATGTCTTCCTAGTTCCATCAGTCTTTACGAATTGTGACATGAAATCATACAAATAGTCTCCCCCACACCATCAAATTATCAATAACACCGCTATGCCTCTCCAAAGCACTGGGCGAACTATGGGACCTCTCCCCATATTGCCGCCATACTCATCAATTGTGATACTACTGTCTACTTGCTAGCCCTTGCACTTATTTTACATGGGGCATTCTAGCGTACTTTGTTTACATTTTGTGATGAAGCGACGCCAACCTTTGTCAGTGACGTCATCAGTGGCAAGATCAGTCCACTCTCCCCTCCCCAACCTTCAACTTCTTTTTTTAAGGCGCTTTCGTGTAAAGAATTCCTTTATTTTAGATGTGACGGATACTCCGTAAATACTGTTGGTTCAAAAATGGTTCAAATGGCTCTGAGCACTATGGGACTTAACATCTGAGGTCATCAGTCCCCTAGAACATAGAACTACTTAAACCTAACTAACCTAAGGACATCACACACATCCATGCCCGAGGCAGGATTCGAACCTGCAACCGTAGCAGTCTCGCGGTTACAGACTGAAGCGCCTAGAACCGCTCCGCCACACCGGCCGGCTATACTGTTGGAAAATTTTGCACCGACAACGGATTTGTTATCTAATTAGATGTTAATGTGATTTAAAAATTGTTTCATTCTAATTGGCCTTTTTGTTACTACTCAAATTTCTAACATGGCGCTGTATCCTGATGCTACTTAGTAAAATGAAGTTATGAAAAATTGTACATCTTTATTTTTGGGTATATGCACTTCTGTAAGTAGGCTGTTTAGGTTTTTGTGTTGGTAACGCCACGTAGCGCTCTGTGTGAAAATCACTGACTGTACTGTGTGCAGTCTGTGGCTGGTTTGCATTCTTGGAATATTTGCTATTTTAATGTTGGGCAGTTGGATGTGTACAGCCCCTAGCGTTCCGCAGTTGGAGGTTAGACGCCAGCAGTGGTGGATGTGGGGAGAGAGATGGCAGAATTTTGAGTGCGGACGATCTGGACGTGTGTCCGCCAGAAAAAGGAAAATTGTAAGGCTGGACGTCATGAACTGATATATATATATTATGACTTTTGAACATTATTAAGGTAAACACAGTGTTTGTTCTCTATCAAAATCTTTCATTTGCTGACTATGCCTATCAGTAGTTAGTGCCTTCCGTAGTTAGAATCTTTTATTTAGCTGGCAGTATTGGCGCTCGCTGTATTGCAGTAGTTCGAGTAACGAAGATTTTTGTCAGGTAAGTGATTCATGAGAGGTATAGGTTATTGCTAGTCAGGGCCATTCTTTTGTAGGGATTATTGAAAGTCAGATTGCGTTGCGCTAAAAATATTGTGTGTCAGTTTATTGATGATCAGAATAAGTAAAGAGAACACTTTCAGTTTTACTCTGCTGTTTGAAAATCAAATAACGTAAGAGTTTAACCAGCAAAGTAATTTATAATTTTCCAAAGGAGACGTTTCAGTTCGCACGTACCATTACCGAACTCAGTGATTATTTAGATGTGATTTTAAGGTAGCTCACTGGTAGTAGAGTGTTGTTCAGTGAGAGGTCTTAAAATACTACGAATGTAGAAGTAATAAAATCAGAAATATCAAGTCCAACAGATTCAGGTTGCTATACCACCGCTGTCTGGGGTCTGTAGGCACGTCTTCACTGGTCGTCAGGGCTCCGTTTGAAGAAGCAGGACTCATCACTGAAGACGTCTGTGTTGCAGTCAACGAGATTCGTGGCCAATGGCATGTCTGGAGGCACCCAAGACAGCGAAGGGATCCGAACCTGACTGTCGCCCGCCACACAGCCCGACGACCCGGAGCGATGGTCTGGAGTGCCATTTCCTTTCAATACGGGACCACTTTGGTTGTCATTCGCAGCACGCCTGATTCTTTTTTCTTCATGAAAAACTATCCTGCTCTTACATTTCAGCAAGAAAATGCCCGGCAAAACATTTCGAGAGTTTCTATTGCTTGTCTTCGTGCTTTCCACACCCTACATTGTCCGGCAAGGTCGCCGGATCTCTTCCCAATTGGAGCATTTGCAGGGTTATGGGCAGGGCCCTCCCACCAGCTCGGGATCTAACAAGTCAATTTCACACAATTTGGCAAGCTGTCTCTCAGAAGGACATCCAACAACTGTGTTAACCAATACCAAGTCGAATAACTGCTTGTATTAGGGCCAGAGGTGGGCCAACGCGTTATTGACTTGCTGATTTTTTTTTCTTTTTTGGCTTAGAGTGTCACAGTGATGAGTCATTGGAATGTGTGGTGTCGTGTATGGTCGACTATGTAGACAAAGTACATGAAGAGTGCAATGATGACGATACGAGGTTAAGAAGTGAAAAAGATAGTGAATAAAGTGTCAAGCCATTAGTTCATCATCCTTGTCGGACAGGGATCCAAAAATCCCAACTGTAGCAAAACTTAATAAAGGACAATCATTGTCCAAGGAGCAGGTACTAAACATAATTAAGTACGTGGAAGATCATAGGCAGCATAATAAGAAAACAACTATGAACAGATTTCGAATAAATCCGCAGCAATATGACCGTGTAGTGCATAAGAAAAACCACGGGTATTCAAGGTTGGACAAGACGCACTTGTCACAAACACTGATGCTTTCGCGTTTATGGGTGCTTGATACGATTTACCGGATGGCATGATAGTGACCTACTATACAATGCACGCCAAATGGGGTGCGACATAAATTACAGTGGTTTCAAGGGAAGCAATGGATGGCTGCATAACTTCAAAGAGTGCTAAGGTATTGGAAGACGTAAGATAACAAAATTTCAAACAAAGCTTCAACTTGACGATGCACAGCAAACTGTGGAATCGGTCCTAATGTTTATAGATAACATAAAGAAACTTACCCCATCATTCAGTAATGAGTTTGTTTTCGATTCCGACCATTCGGGATCTGAAGAGATAATGCATGTGAGAGGAACCCTGGAAGTTAGAGATACCAAAACAGTTGTATCTAGATCAGTTAACATCAGTGCCTTAACGCATTCGTAAACAATTATACAGACTGTTAATCTGGATGGTAAAATGGCTGGAAAGTTATTTATTGTGCTGCGAGTAGTTGGTGGTGCTCTGCCCTTTACAATTCTTTCTCGTGTGCTTCACCTTTCAAGGGCAGCATGGAATATTCACCTCACGGCAAACATGAGTGAGAAAGAGGACGTAAGGTGACTACAACTACGGTACGAGCACGGCTTTTGGCCAATAGCTGATCAAAATAACTTCCTTTTTCTTGACTCCTGGTTTGAGTGTAAAAATCATACTCCTTTAAAATTAACTGTCTCTCCTGAAACGTGTGTGACATTGTAGTTCATACCACCTGAAATAACAGGACAAATTCACCCTCTGGATGTTCGTTTGTCTCTGCTTGTAAAACATATCAGCGCACTATCTGCAGCTACGACTTAAAGGATAGCCAGTTTCAGCATAAGCAGCACAACAGTCTTTCGCATTCGGTTGCATGTCGTCACATACCATCAGTTCTCATCACTCCTTCACTCTAATATGATTCTGTAGGCGTTTCTTGAGGATACCTAGTCGAATGCCATGCACTGTTTGTAGCTCCCAAGGAGTTGAATGTCGAAAATGTCCATTTTGCGAAGTGTGATACATACATCCCAAAGAAGGTTAATCTCTCTCGCCCTCCTGATGCACATGGTGAGTATTATCAGTTAATATTTTTCCTGTCATAACTGTTATCACAAAACTTTCAAATGAATCATACTATAGATGGATCCTGCGACCTCGCACTCAAGGGGTTCCTTGTTAGAGTGTATTTCTATTGTTTAAACCACTGTGACAGAATGTAAGTGTTTGGCCAACTGATTCCAAAATTGGAAAATAAGTTGCTAAGCAACATTACTGAGGAAGGAAACCAATGCCTAAGTTTTAGTGCAAAGCTCTTTGTGAATTAAATGGACACTCTAGGCCGCTAGTAAGAAGGAAGCTGTCCCGCCACAGTGAAACAAAATGCGAGTGAAACTGACGAGTGCGCACAGATGCAATGTACTCAGCCCTGCCCAGCTGCAAATCGGCTGGAGACGTGTAACAAATCAGGCAAACTATGAATATCCCGTTAATGAACTGGACATCACCGACACTTTTAAAAGCACATGCGCGAACGAATTGTCTAACGGATTCCGCGAAGAGTCACCTGTCATTATGGCACCCGACAATTCCAGGCCCTGCTACAGATCCAACTGTCGACGTGTAGTGCCACGAACAGACACTCCTGTAATACAAATAAAGGCCCATGGACTAACAACTTTGCTCTGAATACCGCTAACACCAATATCTTTATTTTTAAATACCAGTAGTCAGTAAAGTCAGAGAATACACAAGTTCCACTACCAGCCTAAAAAACCGTTAAAAATACAAGTCTTCATAATTACAGATAGGCACTGCGCGAGTCTCGACTGCCTGTGTAACACAGATACTGTCTTCTCACGTGCTCCATGATAACCGTCGCGTTGTCATGGCGGCAGTTAGCAACACCATCACAGTTGTGACAGGACAACTACTTGTTGGGGCGCAGTGCATCTCCCCGCCTTTATATATTCCTCCCTTATTTACGTAAACAAAAACATCGTTTGAGTCTATACTGTAAAAAAAAAAAAAAATGGTTCAAATGGCTGTGAGCACTATGGGACATAACATCTGAGGTCATCAGTCCCCTAGAACTTAGAACTACTTAAACCTAAGTAACCTAAGGACATCACACACATCCATGCCCGAGGCAGGATTCGAACCTGCGACCGTAGCGGTAGCACGGTTCCAGACTGAAGCGCCTAGAACCGCTCGGCCACACCGGCCGGCTCGATACTGTAATATGCCATGAAAGACACCAGAGATCAATATTTCAAATCAAAACCTCCCAGTTATTCAAAGATGTACGGAATTCATTTACTAAACCCAGAAAATATGAAAGTTTTCAGATTAATTCTTTGTGCGCTGGCTCACTTTTGTGCTGTATTTCATCTTTTGCTCTACGGGGTGGACTTATTCTGTTAGAGTCTACTCGTGTATGTGTCTTTCACTGACGTTAATTAAGATTAAACTTCCGTAAGCAATTTATACTATTGTAGTCATTCATAGAATAATTTCCTTTCCTTTTGTCTTGACAAGTTATAGCGATATGTTTACGTAATGTGTATACATAAACATACAGTTATAAATGTCCCCGTTCGCAGTCGCTAATTATAACAATATGTTTACTTCTGTGCTGTAACATATAGCTATAATCAGCGGTGGAGATATATTTGCGAACGCCGACCGTGTGCGGCTGTTTCTTGTTGGATCGTCTGATCAGTCGGAAGTTGCATTGCAGAGGAGAGTAAATGCCTATTCAAAATATAATTATTTTTGGATAGCTCAACATGAATTTCCTAAGGGACCGTAGTTTATCATGCATTTGCCAGTAGAATATGGCGCGGAAACAATATTTCACCGCATAATGTACATATAATTATTCAGTATATTTCAGAACATGCAACACATAACGTGTTCAGTCATTAATTTGAATTTTAACAAAATACAAAGTGGCCCTGAACTAAATCATTTAAAGTATGTTGCAGTAAGTTTCGTGCAAGCTGTGCTGAGAATGATTTGAGCATTGGTATCCAATCAGCGTCGTTGTTGATCTACAGTATCAGTCAGACACAGGACTAACTGTAACGTTTTAATCGATGATGGTAGAGAAAAAGATCTATATTGTCATTCAGCACGCTGTACGCAATATAGATACTTTCTTCCGGAGACCTGAATCCCGTGAGAGTACAGAATCACTTACGTCCAACAAATGAAGAGGTGTCATTTTGTGGCAATTGTTGTCTGCATCAGGTACATACATTTCAATTAATATAATTAATTCTGTTTTATTGCCTCACTGAAAACTTATACTACTTCTAGGAAAGAGAGGGGAAAAACACTTTACGTGATGTAGTGTTTAAAACTCATCTTCAGGAACTATGTGTTACTAAGTCCTCAATTAAAATGCATAAGTAAACATTGATTTTTAACTATCTCGCTTCATATTTCATAAGGCAATCAGCCTGTTTATCGTCTTATTTATTTTTCCACATGTGTTTAGTCATTGGGGTACTAACTTTGATGGCTCTGAGCTCTATGGGACTTAACATCTGAGGTCATCAGTCCCCTAGAACTTATAACTACTTAAACCTAACTAACCTAAGGACATCACACACATCCGTGCCCGAGGCAGGATTCGAACCTGCGACCGTAGCGGTCACGCAATTACAGACTGAAGGGCCTAGAACCGCTCGGTCACAACGGCCGGCAGCAGCAGATACAGGCGCCCAGGTGGATGCCGCGTTCCTTGACTTCCAGAAGGCATTCGACACAGAATTTTATTTTAGATAAGAATTTGATGGATATAAGTGTTCATACGTGCAAGAAAACCCTGTGGTACTTGACGTAAGCACAGCATTTTTTGCATTGTTGACATAATTTTGCTGATAATGTTAAATCGACATTGTGACACTTGTCATAGATGTGGAAAATAAAGTCTTAGAGATGAGTTTCTGAGATGGAAATAACATTGTTCACTCTCGTCAACAAGCAGAAGTGCAATTAGCAAGTTAGTCCATCGGTAGTTCCCACGTGTATTTTGCGATGTGGCACGCATGTCATATTAATCTGATTAGATGTCAGCAAGATTGAACTTGTCGGAACAGACAAAATTCTGAGTCAGGTAGTTCAGTGTTGCTGATGGCTAATAGGGATATGGATGTCATACTGAACTGATTGGATGTCGCATCAAGACAAGATTTGTTTGAACAAGCAAAACACACATAATTTTAGCGAGTTGAGGCCTCGCTGTGCCTGCCTGCACACCTTGTGACACTTGACAAGCGTCGCAGATCCATTTGGATGTGGGAAATAATAATTAGAGGCTGTTCAGAATTTGAAAGTGCTCTTTTATGTAATTTTTTGGATAGATACTTTCGAACATGGCGCAAAACAGAAACTGAGAGTGTTTTAATACTTTTGGACAACCTGTAAATTAATTCGAAATGCTCCAAGTTGGACGTTTTACGCAGCTGTTTGGTTGGTTATGACGCAAAGGGAACAGCATGTTCGGATATCTTCGAGAGTAGCCATGGATACCAAATGCATGTTAAGTCTTTTACGTAATTTTTTAGATAAACACTTCTGATCATGGTGCAAAGGATTCAGAGTTTGTATATTTTTAAAGACCGTGAAGATGGCTACATTGTGGTTCACTTCCTCATCTAAGTGGCCGCTAAAATACTAAACTGTGACTGGCTGTCTCGTGTTAATAGTATGGTGTGATCGGCTAGGGTAGGGTATCTATGAAATTCTAGAATTTATTTAATTTATGAAAAAACGAATGAGCTGTTCTATTTTAAACTTCATGTTTAGGAAAAACACAAATTTTATAGTTAATTACCTTTATTTTTACCACAGTCTTTAATAGATTTGGAGAATTCTAGAGTTTCATACACCTTTAAGTATGGTATGTATGCTGTGCAAAATTCATCGAAGAATCTCTCTTATTTATGAAGAAAAGTGTACCTATAGCAACAAATGCTGCCATTAGCAAGTGAAAAAAATGATTAAATTTCACATGTAAAAAAAAAAAATTACTTCCTTATGTTACCGAACTTCCACAGCTGTGAGTGTGAATTCTGAGTCCTTCCTGGTCATGCTGACAAAGTTTTATGAATTTATTTGTAAAAGTATAGACAGTGCAAATTAAAATGTCCTGTGGTGCCTCTCGTGCTCCAAGTCGGCCCGTTTGACGTCCTACCCACCTTAAGGCTATCAAGAAAACTGACTAGACTCTCCTGTACTTTAAAAGTTAGTTACCTTACCTTGCTTTTTTGGTGCACACCCAATGTCACTTTCGTTTCTTTAAAACATTCAGCATCCGATATAACCTATCGCGTTCTACCAGTCAAATATCCATTGAACCAACCACATACCTGCAAAGCAACATCATATGATCGTCTCGTGTAGAATCAAACGCCTTTCGGAAATCTAGGAGAACGGAATTTGCATGTTGTAACGCATATATTGTTTGCATGAATAACGAATAGATGTAAACCGTGGTCCACAAGAACATTTTTTCTTGAAATCGGACCGGTTCTTTGACAGAAGCTTGGCTACCTCTAGGAACGCCGTAATACTTGAGATTACAACGTGTTCTAGAATTTTTGGTAGCTCACTTAGTCAATGCCAAACAAAATCTTTTGATATCAGTTCCACCTATAGACGAGAAAAGCTGGACTTAAGTGGTGCAGATACAAACAGAATTGTTGGAAATACTCTCGAGTTGTACCCTGCTTAGCGCGCGGAGACAATCCTTTTCAACGGTTACGAAGTTTAGACGACGGTTATGTCGATGGAAAATTTTATCGGTTTTGCCGGAAAAAGCCTATCCATCCGGAACAAAGTTTGGGCGGGAATGGGTTCAGCGCAGGGAAAGCAGCTTGCTGCAACGTGTGTAGCGCTGCGATGATCGTTCGGCGTTCGGTATCGGTTTTTAACGCGGTGGCGAGATTTTTTAGGTTTCGCAAAGTCGATCGCGGTAGACCGTAATGGCGCCGGCGATGGATTCTGGCGCAAGCGGCGGCCATCAACAGGTCGTTAACGGCGGCTGAGCCGGTCGTTAGGGTCTGCCGTCGGTGTCGGCCGAAGGGCGGCGCGAGAGTTAAGGGCGGCCGAGAGCGGGCTCGCTGTGGCGCGACGGGGTCCTGAACCGAACACGCGTCAGTCTGCATACGCGAGTAACTGAGGGGCTAAAATATTTCCAGAAACTGTCAACAGCTAGGCTGCCAAATACCAAATGTATATAAAAGTAACTTATCTACTTTGTTGTGTCAGCCATAAAATGTGAATGGAGATTTAGCAGTTCAGATGATCAGTTTTATTCATTTATTTATTTCTAATTTGCGTTATTAGATCTACAACAATGGTTCCGCCGCTTCTTCTCGAAGCTGGAGACATTATGTGAACAAATTAAAACAAATTTAGGTTCAAAGTATTGGCCATCGCTGGCAACGACTTTCTCTCGTCTTTCGGGCAGCACACGACTTCTGTGGCGCAGAACTTGACGTCTTTTCAGGAGCTCCATGAGCTCATCGAATTTTGCTGTTGTTCATTTGACGCCGTGTGCCGCTGATCGGAAAAGGTGGCAGTCAGAGCGAGCAGTGTCTGGAGAATACGGTGAGTTGAGTAGCACTTCCGATTCCAAGGTTTCAAAGTATGTTTTGACGAGTTTTACGACGTGAGGTCGAACACTGCCGTGCTACAAAATCACCTCTTCGTTTCTATCGCTACATTGTGGCCGTCTGCCTTTCAGTGCTCAGCTCAAACGCATCAACTGCTTTCGATAACGATCTCTTGGGATTGTTTCCGCCGGTTTCAGTAGCTTCGAAAACCTTCTCGCTTCCACAACCATGCCGGTCTTCGGCGTCAGAATCACTGTCCTTGAAGCGTTCAAACAAGAGCTGCGCTCTACCAAAACTACGGTTTGATAGTTTAGGTACACTACATAAATGACGTAGTTAATGGTACGATTAGCAGTAGTATTGGTAGAATAGGTAGGGAAAGAAACATAAATAAATGTGTAAGAGAGAAAATAGAAGTCGACAACTTCTCTTTGTTTTTTGTTTGTTTGGTTGTTTTTTTTTCACATAATTAGCACCGCACATCATTCAGTGTTAGTCAATTGTGTATTTTATATCTTTATAGAATATAAACTGAATTTTATAATTAATAAAAATTATTTAATCACGTAACTTCCGCGCTTTTATGAAACCAAAGCAATTACCTTTGATGCAAGTACGGTTCACTGCAGGAACATTAAAAGTATATATAATTATTGTTGTCATTTTGTATTCAATAGAACGTTCTCCATCGTGATCAAAAGCAAGAGTTTCCAGTTATTATTGATAAATGTAAAAGTTGCTTAGGAATAATGACAATATGTTTTACATTAGCTGTACGATGTGCTGAAGTGAGGTTTGGTATATTTGCGTTTTGTGACTTTTTTTTTAATTTTACCTTTTGTTTGAGGACATTACGTTTTCTAGCACTATATTGCAAATCGGTATTGGTTTCTTTGTTTTTTCTACAAAATCCCGCTGCTGGACGTTACAAAATAAAAATTTTGAATAAATCGTGAATTAAACATAACTGTGTAGTACAAAAGTGCTGCCGCGCGGGATTAACCGAGCGGTCTACGCGCTGTAGTCATGGACTGTGCAGGTGATCCCGGCTGAGGTCCTCCCTTGGGCATGGGTGTGTGTGTTTGTCCTTAGGATAATTTAGGCTAAGTAGTGTGTAACCTTAGGGACTGATGACCTTAGCAGTTAAGTCCCATAAAATTTCACACACTGATCGATCGACAAAAGTGTTCCGTACATTACATGGCCATGTATGCATCCTCACTCAGTTTCTGGGCGGATGACCGCTCCCGGGAGATCTAGTAAGACACTGATTGTTGTGGACTGACAAGACCGCCAGTCCACAGTGACGGGTAACCGAAAGGCACGCGTTTATCTCACGCAGGCTGGCGTGAGGTCTGAAACAGGATACGTAATGAATGCTATAAAGAAAAGTACGTAGCTGCTGGAATACTTAACTTTAATCCATCATTGGTGAACATTGGTCTTGTTACTGTACATGCTTCATTAGATACATAGCAAAGGATAAATGGCGCCTTGCTAGGTCGTAGCAATTGACTTAGCTGAAGGCTATGCTAACTATCGTCTCGACAAATGAGAGCGTAATTCTCAGTGAACCTTTCCTAGCAAAGTCGGCTGTACAACTGGGGCGAGTGTTAGTACGTCTCTCTAGACCCGCCGTGTGGCGGCGCTCGGTCTGCAATCACTGATAGTGGCGACACGCGGGTCCGTCGTATACTAGCGGACCGCGGCCGATTTAAAAGCTACCACCTAGCAAGTGTGGTGTCTGGCGGTGACACCACACTGATCGCATAGAGAAAGCGATCGTTATGAGGTAACTCCCTATCGGTATGCAACACACCCATTGTACAGGTAACACAAGTACGACCTTAACCAGCCAAAGCTGCTAGGCGAACTACCGTAATCCACGCTTACTTATGGTAGCGTACGATAGCGTACAGTAGTTTTACAGCTCTAGTTGAAAACATTCTCCGCATGTTCTTGCACTAATAGTTGCCTTACCATAGGTGTTGCCCTGCATTTTGTGCGCCCCAGCGCAGCTTTCTTTGTGTTAAAACAGGAAAACAAATTCGCGTCAATGAAAGAAATTGGGCTCGTAAGTTGACATATTCAGTCGACAATAACATTATGATGCAATCACAAATCCACTAATATTTTGATGCATTATGTTAAAAAATGCATAAGCTTACTGTATGACACTTACGGCCTGCCAGTTTCATCATCACTTTCCACTACTACTATTTACTGAAAAATAACGAAGGTAAAGTTTTGGATCTAACACTATTTTACGTCACGCCTCGTTTCTGAGTCACGTCCGTTATCAAGCGGCAGACACTTGCTGTTGTGGTCTTCAGTCCAAAGTCAGCTTTGATGCAGCTCTGCGTTCTAGACTAGCCTGCGCAAACATCTCGGTTTCCGCATAACTGCTACAACTTACATCCACTTGAGCCACCTCACTGCAGTCAAGCCCTGATATCCCTCTTCAGTTTTTCATCTCCATACCCTTGCTTCTCACCGTCACCAAACTGACTGCTCCTTGATGACTACGGATGTGTCCTGCCAACTGAGTCCTTTTAGTCAAGTAGTGCCATAAATTTTTTTCTCCCCAATTCGATTAAGTACCTCTACAACAGGTGTCCCGTCTGCCGCTGTAAAATTCACCATTCTTCTGTAGCACTAATTTCAAAATTTTGTATTCGTTCTTGTTTTGTACAGTCCGCCATCCTCGTTTCATTTCTGTGCAAGGCTACAGCCCAGACAAACATTTCTAAAAAGGCATCCTTCAGAAACACTGTTCGTGCTATTGCCATTCTGCATTTTATGTTTTCTTCACTTCGTTCTTGTTAAATGGTTCAAATGGCTCTGAGCACTATGGGACTTAACATCTCAGGTCGTCAGTCCCCTAGAACTTAGAACTACTTAAACCTAACTAACCTAAGGACATCACACACATCCATGCCCCAGGCAGGATTCGAACCTGCGACCGTAGCAGCAGCGCGGTTCCGGGCTGAAGCGCCTATAACCGCTCGGCCACCACGGCCGGCTCTTGTTAAACAAAATCGCTGCAGTTGCTCAGTAATTGGTACTCATGCGACTTCGTGCACTGCCAGTATGTTCCTAAGCGCTGCGCATAAGATGAGATTTTTCCTGGGCTCATACCTCGAGTACTGTTGATGATAGAAAGGAAGGGACAAGTCTTTGGGTGGTTCTTGGGTTAGGGATCATTTATATACCCAACGGAAGGATCGTCTTACAACACTGAAGCCCCAAAGAAACTGTTATAGGCATGCGTACTCAAATACAGAGATGTGTAAACAGGCAGAAAACGGCGCTACGGTTGCCAACGTCTATATAGGACAACAAATGTCTGGCGAAGATATTAGATCGGTTAATGTTGCTACAGCGGCAGGTTATCAACATTTCAGTGAGTTGTTATAGTCGGCGCACGAAAGATGCGACACAGCATCTCCGAAGTAGCGATGATGTGGGGATTTCCCCGTACGACCATTTCTCGAGTATACCTTGAATATCAGGAATCCGGTAAAGTATCAAATCTCCGACATCGTTGCAGCCGGAAAAAGATTCTTCAAGAACAGGACCAACGTTGACTGAAGAGAATCGTTCAACATGACAGAAGTGCAACCCTTCCGCAAATCGCTGCAGATTTCAATGCTGGACCGTCAACAAATGTCAGCGTGCAAAACATGCAACGAAACGTCATCGATATTGACTTTCGGAGCTGAAGGCCCACTTTTGTACCCTTGATGACGCCCGACACAAAGCCTTACGTCTCGCCTGTGCCCATCAACACTGATATTGGACTGTTGATGACTGGAAACGTGTTACCTGGTCGGGCGAGTCTCGTTTCAAACTGTATTGAGCGAATGGGCGTATACGGGCATGGAGACAACCTTATGAATCCATGTGACAGTTCAAGCTGGTGGAGGATCTGTAATGGTGTGGGGCCTGTACAATTGGAGGGACATGGGACCTCTGATACATATAGATACAACTCTGACATGTAACACGCACGTCATCTTCCTGTCTGATCACCTGCATCCATTTATGTCCATTTTGCATTCCGACAGACTTGGGCAATTCCAGCAGGACAATTCGCAGTAGTCCAGAATTGCTACAGAGTGGCTCCAGAAACACTCTTCTGAGTTTAAACACTTCCGCTGGCCACCAAACTCCCCAGATATGAACATTATTGAGCATACTCTGATGCCTTGAAACGTGCTGTTCAGAAGAGATCCCAACCCCCTCATACTGTTATAGACTTATAGACAGCCCTACAGAATTCATGGTGTCAGTTTCCTCCTGCACTACTGCAGACATTAGTCGAGTCCATGACACGTCGTGTTGCGGCACTTCTGCATGCTCGCGGGGGTCTACATGATATTAGGCACGTGTACCAGTGTCTTTGGCTTTTCAGGGTATAACTATTCTACATTACTGGCTCAAGGTTTCAATATTGCGCACTTCCTCCAGCTTAGGCAAATGGAGCAAGTCTGTTGGTTCTTTTTAGATTATATGCGATCTGTGGAGCACCTTAATGGACTTTTGAAGGCACCATTTAGTTCATGGTCAGTTTCTGAGAAAACACTAAAAAAGCGTTTTGCGCCATTTTTTTCGCAGTAAGCAGCGGATATTTAAATAACTGACCGCAGAAAACGGGAACAGTATATTCTGCTTTGCACTACCCTGTCACCTGACAGTTGACCGTGCTTTCGGTATTCAGGTGGTATCAACCAGTACTGGCTTTCGCCGCGACACATCAGGTGTATAGTTAAGACCAAGTAATTTATCTCCTATTTATCACGTTTACCTTGCCATTCTTTTTATCTGCCGCCCGATATTGTAGGTTCGTGAATTTCGCTACATTTTCTACGAGTTTAGTACTTTTGATTCCCTGTCCGTTTCATGGCCCTACGCGAATAATATGGCTATTTTCCTTCGGGTGAGCATGATACAACAGACTTTTACGAGTTTTTGTTTCATTCCTTGGTCCTATTAGTATACTTTATTGTCCTCCATGCTTCTTTCTAGAACTTGAGGCATTTACAACAGCCTTATTCTTCATTCCGCCACCCGTATTTTGACGGCTATTGCTTTCAGGGACATATTAATATGACTTCACTGTGAGTTAGAGAGGATTCCAATAATCATTACGTTTGCTTTGAATGATTTCAATGTGAGCCTTCTGCTTATCGCATACCCGATTCTCTTAAGGGTCATTGCCTGTTTCGTATTGTTAGTATTTAAACGTCACTGAAGTCAAAAACCTTAATTTTTCGTCCAGTCTCCGGATCTTCTATTCATATCTGCATAATGATGCAACTATAAGCTGGGAAACCGTTGTACTAATAAAGGATTACTCAACAGCAATTGCTGCTTTGTTTGACAAGAATGCATGCTTACAGCTGCACAGTATAAAGCGTGTTGTTCTTTACTTCGGACAGCGTCACTTAATTTGCTGCCCAAAGAGTGAGACCATCTATTACTTTTAGTGTCTCATTTTCTAACCTAAATACTTAAGCAGCGTCCGATTTTATTTGACTATGTTTAATATCTTTACTTTTAGTGATCTACTTCTTTTAAACTATTTTTTACATATTATGCATCTCGTTCAACTGCTCTTCCAAGTTCTTAGCCGTCTCTCACTGAACTTCAGTGTCATCGTCAAACGTCAGAGTTTTTATTTTTATTTATTCTAGTTATACTTTAATTCTTTATTTAAATTTCTCCTCTGTTTGCTTCATTGTATAATTTTAGTTACATGGTGGATAGACGACAACCGTGTTTCATTCTCATCTCAACCACTGCCTCCCTTTTATGTCCTTCGGTTTTTATTACTGTAATATGGTTTTTGTACAAGACGTAGGCAACCTTCCACTCCCTAAATTTATCGATGCTAACATTACAGTTTAAAAAAGTGTATTCCGTTTAACATTGTCCAAATCTTTCCATATGGCAAACGCAGATCCGCTTTTCTCTGGTCTACACTCTAACGGAAGCGTTAGGGTTAATATTGTCTCGCGTGTTCCTACATATCTCCAGAATCCAAACTGATCCTCCCGGAGACTGACTTCTGTAATATTTAACAACATTTCTTTTAATTCGCTGGAGATATCGGTGATATGCCGATTACTATATAGACCACAGATATATTAGATATATGGGGTGATTATAAACAGTCTGAAAAGCATGTAAAGTTTTTGGAGGATAGATTGTGCTGAGAAATAATTGATGCCAAAAAATTTGATACATTACACCATTTTAGAGTTAATTAGCAATAAAGTTAATCAATCAGGCCGTTGCGTGCACAAATTCAAGTGGCCTACCAGAGACTGTGTCGCCAGACGTATTCTTCGTTTGGTTTCCTGAAACCGAAGAAGAGAATAATACAAAAATTTGATAAGGTTCAAATGGCTCTGAGCACTATGGGACTTAACATCTGAGGTCATGAGTACCCTAGAACTTTTTTTTTTTTTTGTCATCAGTCTACTGACTGGTTTGATGCGGCCCGCCACGAATTCCTTTCCTGTGCTAACCTCTTCATCTCAGAGTAGCATTTGCAACCTACGTCCTCAATTATTTGCTTGACGTATTCCAATCTCTGTCTTCCTCTACAGTTTTTGCCCTCTACAGCTCCCTCTAGTACCACGGAAAGCATTCCCTCATGTCTTAGCGGATGTCCTATCATCCTGTCCCTTCTCCTTATCAGTGTTTTCCACATATTCCTTTCCTCTCCGATTCTGCGTAGAACCTCCTCATTCCTTACCTTATCAGTCCACCTAATTTTCAACATTCGTCTATAGCACCACATCTCAAATGCTTCGATTCTCTTCTGTTCCGGTTTTCCCACAGTTCCTGTTTCACTACCATACAATGCTGTACTCCAGACGTACATCCTCAGAAATTTCTTCCTCAAATTAAGGCCGGTATTTGATATTAGTAGACTTCTCTTGGCCATAAATGCCTTTTTTGCCATAGCGAGTCTGCTTTTGATGTCCTCCTTGCTCCGTCCGTCATTGGTTATTTTACTGCCTAGGTAGCAGAATTCCTTAACTTCATTGACTTCGTGACCATCAATCCAGATGTTAAGTTTCTCGCTGTTCTCATTTCTACTACTTCTCATTACCTTCGTCTTTCTCCGATTTACTCTCAAACCATACTGTGTACTCATTAGACTGTTCATTCCGTTCAGCAGATCCTTTAATTCTTCTTCACTTTCACTCAGGATAGCAATGTCATCAGCGAATCGTATCATTGATATCCTTTCACCTCGTATTTTAATTCCACCCGTGAACCTTTCTTTTATTTCCATCATTGCTTCCTCAATGTACAGATTGAAGAGTAGGGTCGAAAGGCTACAGCCTTGTCTTACACCCTTCTTAGTACGAGCACTTCGTTCTTGATCGTCCACTCTTATTATTCCCTCTTGGTTGTTGTACATATTGTATATGATCCGTCTCTCCCTATAGCTTACCCCTACTTTTTTCAGAATCTCGAACAGCTTGCACCATTTTATATTGTCGAACGCTTTTTCCAGGTCGACAAATCCTATGAAAGTGTCTTGATTTTTCTTTAGCCTTGCTTCCATTATTAGCCGTAACGTCAGAATTGCCTCTCTCGTCACTTTACTTTTCCTAAAGCCAAACTGATCGTCACCTAGCGCATTCTCAATTTTCTTTTCCATCCTTCTGTATATTATTCTTGTAAGCAGCTTCGATGCATGAGCTGTTAAGCTGATTGTGCGATAATTCTCGCACTTGTCAGCTCTTGCCGTCTTCGGAATTGTGTGGATGATGCTTTTCCGAAAGTCAGATGGTATGTCGCCAGACTCATATATTCTACACACCAACGTGAATAGTCGTTTTGTTGCCACTTCCCCCAATGATTTTAGAAATTCTGATGGAATGTTATCCATCCCTTCTGCCTTATTTGACCGTAAGTCCTCCAAAGCTCTTTTAAATTCCGATTCTAATACTGGATCCCCTATCTCTTCTAAATCGACTCCTGTTTCTTCTTCTATCACATCAGACAAATTTCACCCTCATAGAGGCTTACAATGTATTCTTTCCACCTATCTGCTCTCTCCTCTGCATTTAACAGTGGAATTCCCGTTGCACTCTTAATGTTAGAACTTAGAACTACTTAAACCTAACTAACCTAAGGACATCACACACATCCATGCCCGAGGCAGGATTCGAACCTGCGATGTAGCGGTTCCAGACTGAAGCGCCTAGAACCGCTCGGCCACACTGGTCGGCAATTGAACAAGGGACGGTGGTAAGTACCGAATCCAAGCTAAATAATTCTGTGCAGTAACGTGCGATATCATCTATACTAATTGGATCTGGCGAGCCATATACACTGAAGCGCCAAAGAAACTGGTACAGACATGCATATTCATATACAGAGGTATGTAAACAGGCAGAATACCACGCTCCCACCGGCAACGCCTATACAGGACGACAAGTGTCTGGCGAAGTTATTAGATCGCATACTGCTGCTACAATGGCAGGTTATCAAGATTTAAGTGAGTTTGAACGTGGTGTAATAGTCGGCGCACGAGGGATGCGACACAGCATCTCCGAGGCAACGATAAACTGGGGACTTTCCCCTTCGACCATACCACGAGTGAGCCGTGAATTCAGGAATCCGGTAAAATATCAAATCTCCGACATCGCTGCGGCCGGAAAAAGATCCTACAAGAACAGGACCAACGACGACTGAAGAGAATCATTCAGACAGAAGTGCAACCCTTCCACAAATTGCTGCAGATTTCAATGCAGGGCCATCAACAAGTGTCAGCGTGCAATAAAGACGACAACAGCGTGAGCCATCTTCAGACAATTGATAAAGCTCTCGCATTACTAACAGTCAATGCTTCAAACTTTACATTTAAAAAACGTGAAGATTTCGTGCAGGACACTAACATCAAACGCACTGTGATATCAATATTTCATCTAAAACAACACGGCTGAACTTATCTCCAGAGAATTTAATCACTTTTACGAACATGGGTGGAATGCACTGAACCATTTGAGAACATAGTAAATAATTTACAAATTTACGCAATCCTGAATGCACCCTCAGATCTCTTAACCAACTGAAAAGATTTTAACGACTGGATAAACCCACTGCTACACCTACTGAAAGGAGAATTAACGCAGAAAGAAAAGGTAAGGAATACGCTGATTACGCTAACTGAATTCGGAAGAATGTCCATGATAAAATTTGAGGTGCGTTCAAGAAGATTCAGTTTTAGAAACCATTTTGTTAAAATCACATCCAAATTATTCTGCCCTATAGAAACGAAATAGTAAATGGGAACTACAAGGTGCTGTACCGTACGAGATTAGTCGGATACCGCATCCAGGGAGCAACTTCTTGGCTTTTCCGAAAACAAGTAAAATTAAATGGCTTCAGTTACCAAAATTTGAAAATGTATCTACATAGTTAGCAGTGATGATTGCATACTTTTGAGATGAGAAAATTTAGAGGGAATAAATCTTTAATCAGAAACTTATGTAAAAAATCTGCTCCAAGCAATTTCTTATTCGAATAGTTTTACTAATTTTATGATGTACTAATTCGCGTACAACGAATGCTACATAAAACTCTCAACTATCAAGCTTGAAATGTACAATGAGACGTTTTTTCTATGTAATTAGATAAACCGGAAAGAAGAAAATCAAATATTTAGGTTGTAAGGGACTGTACTTCGTGTACAGTATGTTCATGCGTGACACTGATGTATATTAAAGTTTGTCACAGTAATGCAAAACTACAATAAGTCTTATTTTCACTGCTGTAACCCAATGAAATAAATTTTTTAAAGTGGCTCCTTCTTTGCTATTGGTAAAAATCCTTTCTTAGTGGTTAAGATGTTTTGTGAATAATCAACAATTATCTCACCAGGACAATACAGCAACCGAAAATAATATGAGCTAAATCAGAGCGCTAAACTTTAACTTTTATAACATAACGAATGGACTGGTATAACAGTACTATTCTATAATAGTTTGTGTCTGTAAAAGGAAAATTTACGAGCCTGAATGAGGAAAACTTCCAGTTCATTAACCGTAAATAGATAAATAGGGCCTAAATCCAGCTGAGTGATGGTCAAATATTTTAGTGTGGACGTTGTGCAGACAATAAAATATCATGCGCCTCTGACTGATTGTAACTTTGGGATTGTGATATGATTTCCACGAATTTTTGCACACACGCGGTCATTATTCTGCTTTGGGCAGATGAGCCATGTTCAAGAATATGTAACGATCAGTTGTCCAAACATCAAGTCGCGATGGGTGTGTATAGTGGTAAATCGTTGAAAAGGAATCAGCTCAGTCTAATCAGTAGCTCATCGGAAAAGATGCTTAATTTTTATAATGTAAACACTTTTCTAAATATTGACAAGATTACGTAGTGTGGATGAGGAAATAATTTCATTCAGGTGAATACAATGAAAAGGCTTTTAGTCACAATAAGACTAATGTGTTCCATGGGGACTCACTTGAAGTAATAGTGTATTCTTGTAACATATATGATAAGATATTAAAGTGAAAAACAGTGTTGTAACTGTTGTAATGTCTATTTGAATGCGTAAAACAGCAAGTAAACGCTTGTGACTGAAATAAAGGCGTCATCGTACCTGGTAACGTGTGAGTGAAATCCAGTGTCTAGCACGTGTTACGTAGTGCAGCTGGACAAATTCGGTGAACCCGATTCTGTAGAGAGGTGAAAACCTCACTGATCTGGGTTCAGACCCGTGGGTTGCTCGTTGCCTGTGGTTCGATGTTCAGCAGAATGACGCCTTAGCGTTGTGTGACGAGGAATCCTACACAAGAACGCACACAAGCACAGTAGCCACCATGCTGTGTTGCCAACTGACTGCGAACCGTAGCTGCAACAGTGCCTAGTGACAATCCACGTTCCGCAAGAGGAATTTGATTGTTGACGCTGTGTCACATGGGTGTCGCCGTTAAAGCACGTTTAAGCGAGACTACTGGAGTTAATTTGAAAGTAACTCTAATGAGGAAGCATATTGTGCCTATTACGAACCTTAGTGAAATGTGAAACTGATTGAGCGCACATTCTGAGGCATGATAAACAAGAAACCAATGAATTCCGCTACGAGATTAAACGTAAAGATTGCTATAAAAATAAGAGCTATGTTCCTATAACAGCAACGAAAACATGCGGACCTCTAAATTCCTTCCCTATGCCTTCCTTACGTAGTGTACGTATGACCCGTAAGAACAAAAAAAGCAACTTGTGTTGAGTAATGATATGTTTTACTTCTGCACAACCATTATAAGTTGGGCATCGAAATTTCTGACTCCACTGTATGACTGTTCCATGGGATCTGGGCCATGCTAGACAACTGATGCCTGTACGAGCGACAAACCAGTTTGTTCGTGATGTCACATTCCAAACCACCCAGCAACTCGTCGCTTGGGCCCACTGCTTTCGATTGGTAACATAGAACGATACTGACGTCACCTGTCACCAGTACGCTGACAGCTCTCAACTGTCATCTGCCCATATTTTCATTTCAACGAATGCTGAACGTGTATCAGCTAAACTGTCTTATATTTTCTGTAACTGCTCAGTGACAATAGTTCTCAGCCTTCTTCCAACGACACTCGAATAGTTGTTTAGGTTTATATACAACACAAACACAATGTCAGAAGGAATGTAATTTATGGACGATGAAAGGGGGAAAGCATTTAACTATGTCAATAGCATGTATGTATAAAATTTAATGTATGTTGAGTGACACTATTTATGAGCACAGATCAACTGTGATGGTAATATACCATGTAAATGAATGAATTTCTCTACGTAAGTGTATGTGTTGAGTCGTGATAAGTCAAATGGCGCCGTCAGATCAGCTAGAAAAAACTGTGCCAACGCCATTCAATTGCCTATAAAATAGGGCATTAAAAATTGAGAATATTAATTCCATAGCCCCCAAAAGTATCAGACACTATGGATAGTAAGACATTATATTCTCCGTAATTATTTCGTTATGTTTTTCTCCGAAATCATATGATACTCCTGACTTACTTCTTTTTCTATCACTTGTCTCTTGGTGCCTTATCTGTTTGCACGGAGAGCAGAGGATGACACCGTTGTATAACTTAGACCAATTACATTCGATTTAAACACGATTTTATGAGGTGTCATGTTATTAATATTTCCTGCCCTAACCTTGTTTTTGAATAAATTTTTTTCAGGGATGTAATCGGCGGCAAAAGATGATATTAGTGTTACAGTGATGCTATTGACCGGCAGCCATTGCTGACGCCTTAAGTGCATATTGCTTGGTCAATAAAGGCAGCTATGTTTTCTTAGAATTTGACTTTCGAAGTCCAATCTGTTTAAACGAGTATCGGTCTTTTACGCTAATATTAGTGTTGAAATACTTACAATACTTTCCACTGTCGTGTTTCACTTTATTAAAGCGGATCAACAATAAGAGATTGTACTGACACAAAAGACATTATTTCCTGTCATTAACATAATTCCATTTTTTCTCCTTCTTTGCTAATCATACGAAAAAAAGTGCAATCATTTGCCCAAGAAGGAGGAGGAATTATAAGAGCGGTACTGGTAGGTCTTCAGTGTCACAGACTGACATGGACTGACAAGTATCATGAAGAAGGCTGATTCGCTTTGTTCATTTTGCTGTTTCCAGTTCGTCATATGGCATCCCCGTCATTATTGAGTAGAATTTTCCAAAATATAGAAACATAACATGCGTTTCCAGAAAGAGTATCCATTCGACAGTGAATTGTCGGCTAATTTAAAACATGCTGGCACATTAAAACTGAGTGTCTGACAAAGAATTGAACCTGTGGCCTTTGCCATTCCCCAGTATGTACTCGACTTACTGACATATCCCAGCATGACATAAAGCTGTGAGAATGTCTCTGCTGGAGGTTAAATCTTGAGCCGTCCGGAGTGGCCGAGCGGTTCTAGGCTCTACAGTCTGGAACCGCGCGCCCGCTACGATCGCAGGTTCCAATCCTGCCTCGGGCATGGATGTGTGTGACATCCTTAGATTAGTTAGGTTTAAGTAATTCTAAGTTATAGGAGACTGATGACCTCAGATGTTAAGTCCCATATTCCTCAGAGCCATTTGAACCATTTGATTAAATCTTGAAAGAATACCCAAGGCTGTGGCTAAGCCACTTCACTGCAATATTCTCTTCCAGGCGTGCTATTCTCACAGGGTATGCAGGAGGACTGTTGCGCAGTCAGTGTGTCGAATCCGGGACTCCACATGGCAGAGCTGAAGCCAGGATCCACTGCCCCATATTTCGTCAGGAGGCCGAGCAAGATTAAGAGCGTCAAGGGGCAGTGCAGAGTGATACAGCGGTATTCGGTAGCATTTCTTTATTCAGCTAATTTACAGTATTCAATGGGTGCAGCGTAGTGTCGGCGTGTCACCCGCATTGCTGTCCCGCGAGTCCAGTTGGCTCAGCAGCTCCTGGTATGCCGACGCTTCTGCTGCCGTCATCAAGGCCGCTTTGCTGGAAGTCAGCCGCACTCTCCCCGGTTGCTGCCCTCTGATATGTCGTGTCTTGACTCCGGAGACTGTTACAGTCCCTGGTCCTCACCGCCCTCTGCCCCGTTTGGCCTGCTCTGTCCAACCATGGGACGAAGGTGGAAGCACTGGTCACCCGTGGCTCTCAGGCTGTTTCTGCTCCCAGGACAGGACCAGACTCGAACCCGTGCCCTCCTGGATGTGGTGCCGCAACTTGCCGCTAGTGGTGTTTGCTGGATGGCACACCCGCCGCCATCCCTGGCGTTGCTGCAGCGCTGCTGCACCTCCCGCAGCGTACGCCTTGCCTGGACCCCGGTACGGCAGGTGGGAAGCGAATGTGGCCCATAGACTGGGGTGGAACCAAGCCCCTCCTGGACATGCTGCAGACCACTGCCACTGCCCTCTTTCAGGCAGACTGTGTGATCTCCGAGTTCCAGGCGGCTGTTCTGTCCCACCCCGGTGTTGTGTTCCCGGAGGCGGGAGGAGGAATATAGCCCGAACAAGTACACAGAGACAAAGTTGAAGTTTATGTATAATACTTATAACATAATACTTATAACTTATGTATAATACTTATAACATAACTTTATGTATAATACTTATAACTTATTTAGACCAGCACATATCCGTCCTGATGCTCGACTGACCTGGCACACTCTGTCAACCTAAAATTGCCCGTTTATTTATATTAGTGTCAATGAGAGACAGAAACTATGGCAGCGGTAAATTCCCACACGTCAGCCACTTAAAAATCGCCCTCCAGGCTCTGGCCTAGTGCCCCGCCTCATATATTGCAATAACTTCAAGCAACGCTGCAGTTTCCTGCCTTGTTGTTGCTCCATTCAAAACAAATCGTGGATGCAATACCGTTGTCGCAGCTCCGTGCCTGCGAGTGCGATGTTTACCTTTGCTGGCCTGCTGGCTGTCATCTGTTACCACACTCTGCCAGCGGCCCCAGATTTCATAGTCCAACCACGCCTCCATTGAAGTTTGATGGAATTTCCCTTTCCCTCGGCTAGGACTGACACTAGGGCAGCAGGACTTCAAGTTTCGAAGGTACGAGAAGAGGACTGCAGGCAGAGAGGATGATCCGTGTTTCATTGCTCACCTGCTGGAACTCTTGCTGGCGAAAGGCGAAGGTCCAGTTTCGAGCCCCAGTCGGGCACATTACTTTAACTTCCAGGACATTTCTTTTCGTGTGCTTTGAGAATGATAAGGGGTACATGGTTTGAAAGAGGGAGGTATCCATTTTCGGTCCAAGCACTTTGCTGCTCAAGTTGTATGGTTTAGTTTCAACCTATACAGGTGCATCAAGCCACTTTCTCACAGTGTCTGCTAGCTTATCTTGAACTTATTGTTGAGCCTGATACAGCAAATGGCCTGGACTCCGGATTTTCGTGCCGAGCTTTGGTCAGCTACGGTTTCTTCAAGATTTACAATTTGTAGCTGTGCAATGTAATGTTCCAAAGACGACATGTCCTCTTTGTCGTGCCGGCACTGGTGCCGCCTACTTTCTATCTGCTTCCTTCTGTAAGGGTGGAGTTCGTGGAATGTGCCGCCAGACATCGCGTGGCGCTGGCGTGTGCTAGAGGGCACGGCGGCGGGTGTAGCGGGGGTGACAGCTGGGACGTAGTTGGACAGTCACTAGGTGGCAGCAAAATTGGACGGACTCTGTATTGTGTGGTGTTCCCGTACTTCTGGTCTCTGGAATCACACGCCCAAGCTGTCTATCTCGACCGCTCTTTATGCTTGTGAGTGGGGGAAGCACGTCGTAGTGGAAAAGTGAGGCGTTGTGTTACTTCCGTTAGACACGACTGATGAAGACCGTTGTAATTGTGAGAAGAACTTGGTATCTTATCAAGACGCAGAGAATAACGAACGATATGTTTTGTCTTTTAAACCATAGGGTTCCAATGGCTCTGTGAACACTATGGGACTTAACATCTGAGGTCATAAGTCCACTAGAACTTAGAACTATTGATATCTAACTAACCTAAGGACATCACACACATCCGATCCCGAGGCAGGATTCGAACCTGCGACCGTAGCGGTCCCGTGGTTCCAAACCGATACGCCTAGAACCGCTCGGTCACAGCGGCTGGCTGATCCATAGGCTACTGTTTTTGTGTGATGCTTGTTCTACAAAGTCTAATTCATGAAATACTCAAGGTGACGATGTATTTGATGGAATAATTTTAATCCTCCTATGTTATTTGCCTGTCACGGATTCCTGAAGGCGGTTCATTTCAATGTGATGGTCGTAATGTTCGATTCTTTGGCTAAGAGTGATTTTCTGAGTGTTTGACATGATGATTTTCCAAACAGAATCTTTCTAATGCATTGATGTTAATTATTTGGCTTCCACTTTAAGAATTTATACATTTCAAATGTTTCGTTAAATCCATTTCTCATGCTTATGAGATTAATCGTGATAAGAGGAGTGAACAATTTTGTAGCCTGTTGGCTAGTTTCTTGTTAATGTCAGCAAATGATAATTTTCTGCTGCATATGTGTTTTTCTTCAATTATTTGTGAGTTGCTGAGAAAGCTTAAGATTGACAAGTTGACGGATCGTTTGGATCTGCTATATCAATGGTTATTAACTTGTGGTCTTTAACGATTCGGGTATTCATTCTGATGTGTCAGTCTGTTCGAGTCTAGTCTGCATTTACAAAATGTAGTATTTTATTGCTGTTTTCTTAAGATTATCTCCATTTTATGTATTTTATTTAATGCGTTTCAAAGCTGTATCCCAAGTCAATCTCAATGTATCGCTTCGCACCTTTGCGTCCATCTTTCTGCTATACGTCCATGTAATTTTTCTTGAAATTTCTTGTGTTTCCTGTTGTACACACATGAGCATCTTGCCAAATTTGATTAAGCATAATAGCAAATTTGCATATCGTACTTGTTACACTGATTGGCATCTGTTTAATACGTTTCTTGAGTTCTTCAAACATGCATTATACAACTTGTCCACAAACCTCATGAACTGCAACTGCACTGTTTGGGCAATAAACAAGAAATATTAACAATAGTGCCAACATGCTATGACGAATAATTCTAAGTACACGTTGTGAAAATAGATTAAAGAAGCTAAGCACCTGAATTATGAATGTTGAAATTTTTGCGCTGTTCGGAACGTGTGTTGCCTCTTGCAGATCAAAGACACCCCAAAATATCAGAACTGACCGCCTATCACGACAATTCCAAGTGGGCACCTGCAGGTAGCGTGGTCACTAATGGGCCTCCCAGGCGGTGACTAACAAACTGTGTACACAAGATACTGTTGTATACCAATAATTAAATCTAACGTTTAGAAATGACTATTAGTAGCTTAACGCAGAGACACGTTTAACGGAGGTGAAAACCAGAATTTAACATGAACAAATATTAAAAAGTAGTAGCAAACTAGAAAGGGTGGGAGTGGGAGAGAGGGTGGAGGGGGGTGGAATGGCCGCTCTGTGAGCAGCTGGCATCTCTAATGATGCGCTACCAGAACTTGCCATCATATCAGGAATCTCTCTAATTTCCCAGGAAGAAGCGCGGTAAAGCTCACTTCTAGCGGAGATATGATGTTAATCATTTCTCATGTAGGCTTGGTGGACTGAATAGGGTGGAATGGTATGCTGCCTTGGTAATTATTAACAGTGTTGGAACACTTTTCTACCCACATAAAAAGTAAAACACATTAATGTTCTGTTATAATTGTGAGAATTTTTTAGATACTGTTACTAAGACACATTTTTTAGAACTAACAACGTATTAAAGGCGCAGGCTGTAATATTGTGCTAATGCTTTTGAAAAAGCGTTAGTGACGTGGATATAATGGGGTTCAGTGTTATCATATGTTTTATTGGAACACCCACACACCTACCCAGTCATTATGTAAATGTTAATCTGATCGTCTTATTTTTAATCAGCTTCCTCTCGTTGCGTGTCGGCCGTTGCATATAGAGGCCAAGAATCATATACGCGGTTGTACTCAGGCGCATGCTGTTCTCAGCAGTAACACATATGATTAGTATGCACTGCTTTTTAAATTTTGAAATATACTTCATGAATAAATCGCCGAGCTATGAAACTAAGGTTTTGTAATATGTTAATGAAAGGAAGGAAGAGAGCTGGTTGCACTTGCGTAGCTTATTCAGTACAAAGACGTGTTGCATGGAAAGCAATATTATGCAATTTCACGCTTTCCGGTAGGCAGTCCGTGCGGAAACTGCGTTAAAGCAATGCAGATGGGTCCGCTTGGGTATTAATTGCGAAACGCTCGGCTGCCCCTTACGGCCGATATGATACCGGCCCGCATATCAACTCCGCTCGGTCTTTGAGTGACTGCCGAAGCAGTAGGAGCGCATAGGACGGAAGTTGGTAGTGTGGGCTGGTGCAAAGTCACGTGCTTGGCATGTGAGATGGGACAGTTCATAAGAGCATCGATGTGGAGTTGATGTGTTACGAAACGAGCGGGAGTAAGCCGAGAATCTGCATCGTGGATGGACAGATAGCAAGTTCATGTGTCCAGGAAAATCTCCATCCGTAAGACGTCCACATTTATATGCTACAAGTCACCTAACGGTATGTGGCGTCAGGTAGATGAAGTGTCACTACCATCTACATCTTCCGCCTCCATCGCCTAACACTAGATTATTCATGGACGAATCACGCACAGAAGGAACGAATTTCAGTTAATTTATTTATGTGCTCCAAATTATTTGACTTTAACATCCAGGTTATATCGTCATGTGTGTGTAGGAAAACATACGATTGTAGTGTTCTGCGACACTCCGGTGTGGAGAGGTGAAAGACTTGGGTTTCCACTATCAGACAAGTAACACTGTACAGGAAAAGACCTTGGAACGCAACCTCGGATATCGGAAGAACGCTGAATGCTCCACAAATGAAGTTAAAAAGGTTTTGTGAACGGGCATAAGAGAAGTGCGGTTGTTTAAGTGAAAGCCATCTATTAGAAACGTCTTTCATATTGTGTATATTTACACGAGTTGCCAGTCACCTACATGGCTCACAGATTATATAGTGCATGCTCTCGTCTGCCAAAGAAATAGTATCTTTGGTTGTATAGTGGGAAACATATCTGAAAGCGATACTGTAAACGCAGAACCATGTCAGTCAAACAGGTTTGCTTGGCGCCGAGATACAAGTACGAGTGGCCCTCGTGGTGTGTTGGAAAAAGCACCCTTAGGGCCGTTCGTATTGGTCAGTCGGTAGTATGGCCCAGTTGGTATTTCTCGTGTTCGCCGCAAAACACCGGACACCTGGAGTGCATGGTAATGCACAGGCATCATTCCACCACTTGCTATAACTTGATCGATGTAGCTCTTGAGTTTGTGTCACAAATAAATTTTATTTCTTGTGTGTCGAAGCTGACGAACGGTGTAATTTTCAAAAATTCTACTTTTAAAGATAAGAAGTAACATTACCATACTAGTATTAATATTCAAGTAGTCTAATGTAGACTGCGTCATAATAATGAAATTCAGTTCACTAAAGCCGGTTCTTGTATCCGCCATGTTCGGACGTTCTGTGTCAGTCGGGCTGTATGGGTCATAGGAAAGTGCGGTGGTATGGGACATGTAAATAATGGCTTCTTTGTTTTTAGGGCACGATGCCAAGATTGAAGAAGCGTGGTGTTGAGGAGAGTGGCTCGAGAGTGTTTCAGGTACTTTGGAAGGCGAAATGATCGAAGGAGCTGCTGCCAATAGTTTTAACGTTACTAGAACTACACTCCAAAGGAGGTTAAAATCATTATAGAGCATCAGCAGACGTCTAAGACATATCAGATAGGATTTTTCTAACCAGCATTTGAAAAAAAAAGAAGGAATGCTTCTAGCACACATTTTACAATGTCTGTTCCTTCTGACATGGTGACGATCTTACGAAATTTATTCACAATTGCGAGTTCTTTTGACACCAGCTGTATTGGGTATGGAAACAGGGAGGAATTACAAGCATAGATGAGCCAAACGACAATAACACCACCAGTGTTATCCAGTTAAATCTGTTGCGGGAATCAGAGTAAAGCGCCGTCTCTCTACTTCCTATTTCGCTACGCTTGATATCGGTCGAACACTGTTTACGTTAGACCGAGCGCAGACGGTTTTTTAAGTTCACACATTTTCTCGTATTTAAGTTCGGACATTTTCTCTTGTGAATGATTTGAGATGATTATTCTAAGCTGCGTCTTCCAGGATTTGTGGTAACATCCTTGTTTGCTATCGTTGCATTGGTATAAATATATTACTTGATTTTTCAAGTTTGTAAATGTGTTTTCGTGTGGCAGAGTTCAGCTCTTTTTCTAGTCTCCGACTTTTCCTGACGAAATGAACATTTTGCTGAGTGCTATACATACATCATTTTTCAAGTTTCTGCGAGCTATGTTACTTGGTAGTGATACATCATGCGAAAATTACTTTCGTTCTTAACGTTTCGACATTACGAGACAAATAGGGGTACCACATCATTCACATGCGGAAAAATCAGAATGGGCTCTCGCCTTGATAATGACTCTATTACTGTTTTTGCTCTTTATTAATGAGATGCCATTTTATTTGAACCAGGGGGCAGAACGCATAGTTTTTGAATATGAAACAGCGTTAATGTCCAGACTATCACGAAAACATGAACAGTGTAAACAAAAATGATGTTTCGTTATGGTTGTTAGCTTCTTTTGAGCAAATTGGTTTGATTTAAAATTTAAAAAAAGTAAATTAAAGTAAAAATCGGCAGCTTGTTCAATTTTCTATTGTCAAAAATGTCACACTTGCTAAAAATAATAAACTGTGTAGAACGTTCTAAGTGCTTGAAGGTGCATATTAATGGAATCTTAAACTGACGAAATCCTATATAATACTTGCTAAAACGCTTAACTTCAGCTGCTTTTGCGACAAGAATAGTTGACATATTTGGGAATACATATATCACCATGTCAACATATATTCTATGTTTTCATTCATTCATGTCCTACGGTGTAATGTTTTGGGACATAAGTTGTATGGAAATAATCATGCTGTGGCGTCCGAGTACACTAAGCTGCTCGAAGATGTTTATTCAGTCATTCGTTGACCAATCTGGTGTGGCAATAGAAGATAGGAAAAAAGGAGCTGAAGTTTAAAATTTCGCACTTAAGAAATCCCTCGGACATGCCATCTTTTGGCCATCGCACAAAATACCGTATAGAGGACGTAGTAACAGGTGTCACTACCGTAGAAAAGCAATTAGCTGAAAACAAATAGATCACCAGATCCGGATTGAATGAAAATTCGGTTTTACTAACTCACACTTAGTTTGCATTTATTTCGAATCTCTTGCTCAGCGGAAAGTCTGAAGCGACTAGAAAAAATTCGGATGACTCCTATATAAAAGAAGAATAAAATGAAATGACTCATAAAATTACCGCCGATATCCTTAACATCGGTTTGCTGCAGATTTCTCGAAAATTTCCTCACGCTGCATATGATAAAGTTCCTTGGGACGGAAAAGCTACTGACCACAGATCATCACGGCTTCAGAAAGCATCGCTCGAGTGAAACACAGTTTGCCCTTTTTGCTCGTGATACCCGACGAACTATGGATGACGGACAACAGGCAGATTCCATGTACCTAGATTTTCGAAAAGCGTTTGACAAGACGCCCTGTTGCAGATTGTTAACGAAGGTACGAGCATACGGAGTAGGTTCTCAGATATGTGAGTGGCTCCAAGACTTCTTAAATAATAGGATCCAGTACATGGTCCTCGGCGGCGAATGTTCATTAGAGACAAGGGAATCGTCAGATGTGCTCCAGGGAAGTGTGACAGGACCGCTGTTACTCTATGTATGCATAAATGATCTGAGAGACAAGGTGAGCAGAAACCTGCGACTGTTTGCTGGTGATGCTGTGGTGTACGGGAAGATGTCGTCATTGAGTTACTGTAGGAGGATAGAAGATAAGTTAGACATAATTTCTAGTTTGTGTGGTGAATGATAGCTAGTTCCTAATGGAGAAAAATATATGTTGGGGAGTAGGAATAGAATGACGTTCGAACACAACTTTAGTAGTGTGCTGTTTGACACAGTCTGGTCAATTAAAGCGGAACGTTGTAAAGCGATGTGAAAAGGAACTAGCACGTGAGTACTGTAGCGTTGAAGGCGAACGGTCAACTTCGGTATAGTGGGAGAATTTTAGGAAAGTGTGCTTTATCTATCTAGGAGACCGCATATAGAACACCAGCGTGACCCATTCTTGGATGCTACTCGAGCGTCTGGTTCTCCATTAGGTCCGATTAAAGGAAGATATCGAAACAGTTCAATGGCGGGCTACTAGATTTGTTTCCATTAGGCTCGATCAAGATGCATGTATTACGGAGATGTTCGGGGACTCAAATGGGAATTCCTGGAGTGAAGGCAACGTTCCTTTCGAGGAACAGGATTGAGAAAATTTAGAGAAATGACATTTGAAACTGACTGAAGCCAACGTACATTTGGCGTAAGGACACGAACATAAGAGAAATTAGGGCTCGTACGGAAGCATATAGAGAGTCATTTTTCGCTCTCTCTAATCGCGAGTGGAACAGGGAAGAGAAACGCTTAGTGGTGGTACAGCTTACGGTAGCTTGCGGAATATGAAAGTAGATGTAGACTTACCGGATGTTGATGGACCATAGATACAGTGTATTTTAACCATAAAGCTTTGGATCGCTTTTTGCAGTGAACTACGAGGCTTCACGTCAAGGATACAGGCAGGCGTGTGAGCGGACCTGGCAAGCAGAACATTGTGAAGCTCGTAATACTCACACATTACCGAACTAAACAACCATATGATACATAGGCTGGCGGAAACACAGCAAGCACCGAGATTACAATTCCTATGCAACTAGGCTTCAATAAAAAAAAATAGAGCAAAGAAGCAGAACATCTACAGACATAGTGTGAACAAGATGCTCGCGTGTGATTAATCATATACAGAGTGTTACAAAAAGGTACGGCCAAACTTTCAGGAAACATTCCTCACACACAAAGAAAGAAAATATGTTATGTCGACATGTGTCCGGAAACGCTTACTTTCCATGTTACAGCTCATTTTATTACTTCTCTTCAAAACACATTAATCATGGAATGGAAACTCACAGCAACAGAACGTACCAGCGTGACTTCAAACACTTTGTTACAGGAAATGTTCAAAATGTCCTCCGTTAGCGAGGATACATGCATCCGCCCTCCGTCGCATGGAATCCCTGATGCGCTGATGCAGCCCTGGAGAATGGCGTATTGTATCACAGCCGTCCACAATACGAGCACGAAGAGTCTCTACATTTTGTACCGGAGTTGCGTAGACAAGAGATTTCAAATGCCCCCATAAATGAGAGTCAAGAGGGTTGAGGTCAGGAGAGCGTGGAGGCCATGGAATTGGTCCGCCTCTACCAATCCGTCGGTCACCGAATCTGTTGTTGAGAAGCGTACGAACACTTCGACTGAAATGTGCAGGAGCTCCATCGTGCATGAACCACATGTTGTGTCGTACTTGTAAAGGCACATGTTCTAGCAGCACAGCTAGAGTATCCCGTATGAAATCATGATAACGTGCTCCATTGAGCGTAAGTGGAAGAACTAAAACGAGCTCTAACATGGAAATTAAGCGTTTCCGGACACATGTCCACACAACATCTTTTCTTTATTTGTGTGTTAGGAATGTTTCCTGAAAGTTTGGCCGTACCTTTTTGTAACACCCTGTATACGAAAACCGAACTCACCAGCCACGCATCAGTTCCTGAGGTAGGGACAAGTACGAGGACACAGGCAGCGTTGCCAGACATAGCAAGGAGTCTTCATTGTACTGGACATTATATTCTGGAGAAAATCGTCAATGATTCCGTTACCATGCGACCGAGAAAGTAAGAGATTTCAACTGCCCAATATCCTATTCATTTATTAACTACAAAATTGTTTTTAAAAAAGATATACAGATATTTTAGCAGGGTGAGGAGAATTACCACACGTTAGAGGTGGAAAAAAATTCTGAATCAGTTGTACGAGAATGTAAGCAAATAAAGCTGTAATCTTGCTGCTAGCATAAACTAAGGATTCAAATACGAGATCTTCTGTCACTTACACTTCCTGCTGCACACCACGACTCAAGCAAACGATTTGTTGATATGACTTTTCCTGCAGCATCAAGGAATAGTTAATTTGGTAATGGAAAGCAAACGATTTGTTGATATGACTTTTCCTGCAGCATCAAGGAATAGTTAATTTGGTAATGGAGGGAAGTGGGAGGAGAGGGAGGGAGGTAAAAGGTGGTGAGGGTAAGCACTGTTTGGCAGCAGCAAGTAGGTTCACGTGGATGCAGGTTGTACTAGCTACGCGGAGATGAATGGACTTATACGTGATGTACTAGCGTTGAGAGCTGCACCAAGAGCTGAAGATCACGACAACAAAACAAAGCCATCACTAGGTGCCAAACAGGTATAAAGAAGCTTTTTGTAATATGTTACAGTATTCTAATTGTAATATACATGCTGACAATTATTTAAAAATATGAAAAAAACGCAAATTAGTGACAAACTACAACGTGCACACACTTTATTCAACATATAAACGTCACTATAGATGTTCGGATTTAGCTGACATGTTCGATATTCCTGCAATCATTGGCGATGATGTGATGCAGACGAATACCGAAATTCTGCATGACCCGCATAAGTTTTGGAATATGGATACCGTCGATGTCCTCCTGAGTGTCGGTTTTCAGCTCAGCAATGGTTTTGGTGTTATTTCCGTACACCTTGTCTTTAATACAGCCCCACAAAAAAGAGTCGCATCTGTTCAGATCCGGAGTATATGGCGGCCAATCGAAGCCCATTCCAGTGGCCTCTGGGTACCCAGAGACAGAATGCGGTCCCCAAAGTGTTCCTCCAGGAGATCAAACACTTTGATGACGTCGAGCTCTGTTTTGCATGAACTACATATTGTCGAAATAAGGGACATTTTGGATAATGAGGATGGAATCATCTTATAAAACCTTCACGTACCATTCGGTAGTCACGGTGCCATCAACGAATATTGCACCGACTATTCTGCGACTGCATATTGCACACCACACAGTTACCCGCTGAGGATGAAAAGACTTATCGATGGCGGAATGCGGATTCTCAGTCCGTCAAATGCGCCAATTTTGGTTCTTGACGAACCCACCCAAGAGAAAGTGAGCTTCGTTGCTAAACCAAACCATGCATGCGCATACTAATTCACATCATGCCCGCGACCAGTCCCGCAGTCTGAGCGTTGTAACGCGAGCCGTTCAGAAGTTATGACGATTTCATTTCCCACAGTTCAATGATTGTCACGTTGTACATTGCATATGATGAGTTAGTGCTAGATAGTTGAGAGGATGAAATGTAAGACTCGCTGAAGCATCTCAGCTCAGATACCTACAGAGAGAACCAAAATAATGACCTAAAAGAATGAAGCAAGATTTGCTATTAAGAAATAAATTATTGACACGTCTCAGAGTTTTCCTATTTGAACTTTCTGATTATTATAATTCACTCCTTCGCTACAACAAAGATACCTGATTTATGTGTGTCATGGGAACAGTACAGCGAAAACATAGCAACAAAGTACTCAAAGTAACTTCACGTAAGCAGTTAATGTAACCAATATCGTTATTGCTATATAGGAGCGAAAACTGGGCTGTAAAGTTTTCCGAACGATGAAATACTGACGATATGAATTCCGTGCGGTATACAGCAGATCATTCACTGCTTAGCCACCTCGAGATGAAAAACATAAGAGAAGAGCTGGTGTTGAGGTAATCATTGATAAAACAATAAAGTACACCAACAACTGGTTACATCACTTTCAGTGCATGCCCGAGTCTAGAATAGTCGAATTATCTTGTCTATAGAAACTAGTTGGAGACAAAGACCACTAGAAAAGTTGGCAGGACCAATATGAACTGGGATACTGGTAAAACTAAGAAACATTCTGATCGCTTAGAAGTAAGGGTGGTTCCTAGATGTGGAAGCATCCTTCTCAAACAGAAACAGATAGATAAGCGGAAATATAATCTGAGGAAGGGGGAAAACGTTGAGGCTATGTACTAACATGGCGGACATTTTAAAAGTAGCAGTCTAGGGCGCAACTCCAAATTTTGTAATGATGTATCTGACAGATCGGCTGCAATCCTGATGATACTGTAGATACTCTACACACTTTAGGGATCGATGAAACTTCGAAGTGTTTACGGCGAAGTCTACCGTAGTGAAGCCGAGAGACCCATTAGCACTCGAATGTCGGAGCAAGAACGCTACGTGCGTCTGGGGCAACACAACAAATCGGTTGTATGAAACTTCCTGGCAGATTAAAACTGTGTGCCGGACCGAGACTCAAACTCGGGACCTCTGCCGTTCGCGGAAAAGTGCTCTATCATCTGAGCTACCCAAGCAGGACTCACGCCCAGTCCTCACAGCTTTACTTCTGCCAGTACCTCGTCTCCTACTTTCCAGACTTTACAGAAGCCCTCCTGCCAGGAAGTTTCATATCAGCGCACACTCCGCTACAGAGTGAAAATCTCATTCTGGAAACATCCCCCAGGCTGTGGCTAAGCCATGTCTCCGCAATATCCTTTCTTTCAGGAGTACTAGTTCTGCAAGTTTCGCAGGAGACCTTCTGTAAAGTTTGGAAGGTAGTAGACGAGGTATTGGCAGAAGTAAAGCTGTGAGGACGGGGCGTGAGTCGTGCTTGGGTAGCTCAGATGGTAGAGCACTTGCCCGCGAAAGGCAAAGGTCCCGAGTTCATGTCTCGGTCCGACACACAGTATTAATATCCCAGGAAGTTTCAAATCAACGCACACACTGCTGCAGAGTGAATGTCTAATTCTGGAAAGCAGCTGTAGCTGAATACCACCACCACTGTTTGCGATCCATTAATTTTAAGCAGTGAATGCAGCAGAGAAAAATAAGATACGCAATCGAAATAATTAAACTCTCTGACGACATGAACAGCGGAGATGGCTGCAAGTTCCCGACAGCCAGCCCATTGGGCCGCGTGTATTCTCCAGCTAGCAGCTCCACTTGACCTGGGTTCAACAGTACGAACAAACTGCCGCAAGAGAGTGCTGTGAGGCATTACCATCTCTGTGCAGGAAAACATTACCTCCTTGTACAGCTACTGATTAGCTGTTGCGAACCAATCACCTGTCAGAGTAGCACAGACAGTTGCCTACCGTACACAAACCCCTCCATAGCAAGCTTTACCTCGAACTGCCCAATGACATCCCAGAATGTGACGTCGGCAGCCATCTGGCAACGGAAATAAGACAGGACTAGTGTTCATTTTCTTATTTAGAATCGGAGGATTAACAGGTTTAGTATTAGCAAATTCATCCCTTGATACTGTACTTCACGACATTTATAGAGGATGATTCAACTGCCTTCACCACTGGGTTTTATGCAACCCACGACGGCTTCAAATACCACTCTCAGGACTTTCAGATTCTCTCGCTCGCTCTGCACAAACTAAGAGACCTACAGAAGATATGGACAGGACCTTTTTGTAAGAAATTGAATGTAGTTAGATCTTGTGCTGGGATTTAAAAAAGCTTTTAATTGTTACCTTCGTACGTTTTTCTTCAATAGTTACAAAACTATGGCCTTTAGCGAAAACGAATTCCAGTATAAAATTTAACTACATTAAATTTCCTACAAAAATGTCCTAGTCGTTTTTCTTGTATTACTGGAAGTTTGTGCATAGCGAGAGAGAAAATCATGCATGTGGTATTTCAAGGCTTTGAGGGTTGCATAAAACCCAGGGGTAGGGTCAGCTGAATCACTCAGTATAGGAAACGACCATCATGAGAAACCAGTACTCAATCACCCTAAAGAGGACCGCTGAAAAGACAGCCAAAACGTTGGAATTTAAGTTCTTTTAGTGTCTCACAATGACGTGTGCTAATACTCAAATGATGTCAGTCAAACTAAGACAGCCCTTGGAAGTCTACGACTGATAATGGTACCTTTAATTTGGACACAGCTTTAACAATTCCTGAGCTATGTCAAATGCATTCTGTAAAGAATAAGGAAACTGCTGGTGATATTATAAAGAGATTACGGGATGTATTCAACATATTACCCGGCACGTTGTAAGGTTGCTGTTTAGCACACCCATACCAACACATGCATCGGAATGTGAGCACAAGCATCAGAAGTTCACTTCCTGAGTGTTGTAAAATCTTCGTTACTGATGTCTAGCTGACTTCAGTTTCATACGTTATGCGGTGAATACTGTGCTTTGGAGTGGCCATGTGAAGACTGCTGGGTACATGGTGAAGATCAGAAGCTTCAACTATAAATTTCTGATTATACACCTTTTTTGTTTTAGACGGGTGATTCCACAGCTGCGTACCGTCATATGTCGATGGTTTTGTGCAGTGCGAGCGTCGCACATGCTGAGAACGCGGCTTCCGCTACATCTGGCGAGGTATGCAGTGTTTGATATCATGCTGCCGACGTCACATTCGTGTGACATGCAACTTCGTAAACAAAGTCAGCCCACAGGGGGTGTTGAGAGCAACAGCAGAAGCAGACGATCCAACCCTACAACGGGAACTCTCGAGCCGGTGGAAGGAGTGGAACGGCACGTGGGGCACAGCTCATATCGCTATCGATTTCGGGTTATGTTACGAGTCCACCGCACCTACAAGGTATTCTGTTCACGTCAAAAGTGAGTGTGTCTGTCGTCAGCATGTTTCACACACATCACATCTTTCACGGGGAATACCTATGTAGTTTTCTTCTGTTTCTCATAACTGGCTTTTTCAGTAGGAAATTCTTAGGAGAGCTGAGTTCGTTATATGTTCATTTGATAATTTGCATCGCGCATAGTGATGGCGAAGTAAAATTCAATTTATAGACTATTGAATGCTGCTGTCGTCAACCCGAAAGTTGATTTGAACGCTACAATACGTTACCATGGCTGGTTCTACTGGAGGAGATGTGGAATTGCGATTCTCCTGTCTTTGAAATGATTTACAATTTGCATTTCATTATACGTGCATGCTCTCTGTTTTATAAAGTAAGGAGGCTGTGAGTTTCGCAACGAAAATTTTTCTATGGAATGGAGAACTTCATCTGTTTTCATTGAAAACAAACTTCTTTATGGACCAAACATTCTACATCTTTATCTAAATTGTTTTAAAAGCTGGTAGCAACCTAATTGACGTCTATCTGGTCCAAAGTAAATTTTAATGAAGATTAGTGAACGAAACTTCTGTTTCTGGTATAACAATTACGTGTATGGTAATCGCTGACAAACTGTAACCAAAACGTGTGGCTCCTCAAACAATTTCTTGCAAGATGATCGTGGGTGAGGGTCATCAACATTCCAGCCACATCTACTTATGCAACGAAAATTCTTTTTGTTGAAAATCAGGCCCTTAGCTGTATAAATCAAAGAAATCTGAGAAAATGCAAAGCAAGTGAAATTATTATTTTTTGTATATAAAGTAAGGTAACTGCGTTTCACATTTAAAGTAATATTTTCGGACAGAGGCCAAGTCAATCCTCTACAACGTACAAAATTTTGCTTACTCCAAGGCACCAGACAACTATCGCAAAATAAGTGAGAGAATGTCAGAGAGCGCCAATAATTAGGGGCCGATAGCTTCTGGTTTCTACATTTTTTCACTTCTTCAGGCCGCACACAAACCAACTTTCACAGTTCTGTAGAATTATCCATGGTATGTGTTTTGTTGTAGTTGTTTGCATTCAAGGTGGTCAACGCTGAATTTATCGACGCCTGACAATTGTTAGAGCTCGATCACTGGCTCCTATACATTTCTTGTCAGGGAACTGACCGAAAGAGAACTGACTACATGGAGTTTAGTACGTCCGATAGGCTCTAGTGAGGTCATATACAGAGACATTCCACTTTTACCTTTAAAATGATGATGAAATTTAACGAATTTTATAGAAAAATCCTAACTAAAAGTAATACGTCAAAAACTGCGTCACGTAATCGTGACAATGAAGAGGAATAGAAGTAGCAGGAACACTAATTGTCTGGTGCACTTTTGTGTTGCCCTGTCTCCTCTGCCATTGAAAAGTTGCACCATCATCCTCATCAGTGGTGTCATAGATAACATTGAACTCATTATAACATTAGAGACTTCATCGCACTTATCACTGATGTCATTATCCTTGTCAGTGACATCATGATCCTGAACAGTGGGAAGCCACGTCCTCTCCATATCTCCAGCCAATCACAGCACAGTATTAAAAAAGATCCAAGATAGTAGAAATATTCCAATTGGACTAATGGAAAAAGTTAAAAAATTCTCTCCGTCCCTTGTCTCCAACCAATCACTCAATGAAGTACTACTTTTCTCTAACCAGTCTTAGTGCAGTATTAAAAATTCAGGTTGGTGGACTAAACCACCTGCGTGTTTTCTACCCCACGATTCCTCTTCTTTCCAGCCAATCGAAGCATAGTATTCAAATGATATGTCAAAATGCTGACAAATTACAAAATTTCCGACTTCTCTATCTGCAACAAAATAGAGTGTAGTATGAATAGTAACACCAAATACACAGTAAAAGATTTCTAACCCTAAGTTTAAGTCAAAGGTGTACATTATTTCCGAAAACATACACCTCTGCTGTGAAAATTGTGTCAAGTTATATTGTTTACGTACACATATTTACCTCAGAAACAATACTGAAATGACTGCAAGGTTAAACGTAGCCACTGTATATGTAAAATAGAGCACACATATTGCATAATGTTCCACTTCTTCTCCTCTCTTCCAATGAAACTCTAGTATTAAAATGGAAGAGCCAAATACAATTCAGCTGCATCTGGGCTATGCTCAAAAGTACCGAACAACATGAAGTATTGATCAAGAAGCGCGTCATACACCCCCTCTCTTTTCCAGTCAGGGCCTCATATAACAATTACCCTTCTATTATATATCCCAGATGCTTGCCGTTATCAACTGATGGTTCCACTGTTCAAAAGCGTCACATGTTCCATATCTGTACCACGAGTTGCTCTGACTGTCACCAAGAAGTGTCTGCACTGGTAAAAACGTTGTTAGATCTTTGGAACACACTTGGCCTAAGATACTATATTTTATTGATTATTTTCCGCATTTATGATGCCAAATATTATAAAAAGTCTCCGAAAAAAGTCGACAGTACAAACGTGTGATGTTTACATCGATTATCAAACTGTTGACATCAAGTTATTTTCCATCCATAAAACATGACTGTAAACTCTAATGTAAGTGTCAGGAGGGGCAGGGAAGGGGGGAACTGAAGCTAATGTTGAACAGAAAAACATATTCAAAAACAATTGTTTGCAAATGATTGGTCACCGACTTGAGAGTAATTACAAAAAATGGTTGTAAGACTCAAATTAATTATTTTACCCCAGCTATGACGCTTGTCAAAAGTGTCGCAATTTTCTAGAATACAACAGAAAATGTAGTTTTTGCGTTGAAACAGTACCTGAATCTGTAAAATGTATTTAGTCTTTAGAAGAAGTGCGATGATTATTTGGATTAACGCAATGTTTACATGAAACTATCTTCTACACATAACCAACATTGTTGTCTCCTCTAAAGTAAGTGTCATGGAACGAGAGCGAGGGTACTCTACCATTAGAAAAATACAACCGAGCTAGACGCATTGCACACTCCATTTCTGAAATCTTTAGAGAATTCAGTATTCCGAGATCTACAGTGTCGGATGTGTGCCGAGAACAGCAGAGATCAGGTACTGATAACGCAGTGGCCGACGGCTTTCCCTTAACGACAAAAGCAGCAGCGTTTACGTATAGTTGTCTGTGCTGAAAAAAATGGTTCAAATGGCTCTGAGCACTATGGGACTTAACATCTGCGGTCATCAGTCCCCTAGAGCATAGAACTACTTAAACCTAACTAACCTAAGGACATCATACACATCCATGCCTGAGGCAGGATTCGAACCTGCGACCGTAGCGGTCGCGCGGTTCCAGACTGAAGCGCCTAGAACCGCTCGGCCACACCGACCGGCGTCAGTGCTCAAATAAAAGCAACATTGACTGAAATAACAGCAGAAAAGAAGGTTGGACGTACGATGTAAGTAGCTGATAGGGCAGTACTATGAAATGTGGCGTTGATGGACTATGGCAGTACACAACCAACGCAAGTATCTCTTCTAACAGCACAGAATCGCCTGTAGCTCCTCTCCAGGGCTCGTAACCATGCAGGATGGACCCTAGGCGACTGGAAAACTGTGGCCTGGTCAGATGAGTCTCGACTGCATTTTAATAAGTGCTAATGGTATGGTTGCACGTGACGCAGACCACACGTAGCCATGCATCCAAGTTGTCAACAAGGCACTGTGCAAGGTGGTGGCGGCTGCAAAACGATGTGGGCTATGTTTACATGAAATGCCCTGTGTGCTGTGGTCCAACTGAACCTCTCATGGAATTGGTTATGTTCGGCTACTTGGAGACCATTTGCAGCCGTTTGTGAACTTCGTGTTCTCAAACAGCGGCTGAATTTTTGTGGATGACAATGCGTCATGTCACCAGTTTGAAGAACATTCTGGACAGCTCTAGCGAATTATTTAGCCACTCAGATCACCCAATATGAATCCCATCAAACATTTATGCGACGTAATGGAGAGATCGATTAATCCACAACATCCTGCACCGACAACACTTCTGCAGTTATGGACGGCTATAGAGACAGCGTGGTTCAACATTTCTGAGGGTTACCTTCAAAGACTTGTTGATTTCATGCCGACGCGATGTTAGGAGGTATCGCATGACTTGTTACCTCCGCCTATGTTCCAGAGGTGGACCGACAAGCTGTTAAGCGAATTGTAATGTTTTGGCTGACAGCCATTAGAAATAATTGTTGTTGGATCGTTAGTCTTCTTACTGTAAGGTAGATATTTCCATTTAAATTTCTACGATTTTCAGAATCAAGTAGTAGAAACCCAAGAACTCTTTGTTGCGGTTAGAAAACTTACGTCCACTAAGTGAAAAATTCGTTTCAGTACATTGTAAGTTACCAACAAGAAACTGTGCCTCTCATTTTTGTGTGTGATTCCACTCCCACTGTAAATGCTCTCATCACTTTCCTTCACGCCGGCTGAAGTGGCCGTGCGGTTAACGGCGCTGCAGTCTGGAACCGCAAGACCGCTACGGTCGCAGGTTCGAATCCTGCCTCGGGCATGGATGTTTGTGATGTCCTTAGGTTAGTTAGGTTTAAGTAGTTCTAAGTTCTAGGGGACTAATGATCTCAGCAGTTGAGTCCCATAGTGCTCAGAGCCATTTGAACCATTTGAACTTTCGTTCACCTAGATTTGCTCATTGCCAGTTCGTCTGCTTGTGTATCTTCACTTGAACAGTTCCTTTTCCCCACAGTGAACACGTAGTATCCCTTACCATTTCGGTAAAAGAAATTTAGTGAGTTTACGGAATTCTGAAACAATGGGCTCGTATTCTGGGGGAAGATAGGTCCAATTCCATTGCGGAAAGTCAGATTTACAATTTTCGTCATTTCTCTAAATAATTTAAGGCGAATGCTAGAATGGGTTCTTTGAATGGGAGTGGCCGATATCCTTCCTCCTTCCAATCCTGTGCTCTTTCACTAATGAGCTCACCATCAACTGTGGGTTTCACACTAATCGGTGTTACTACCCTCGCTTGATAAACTATTTGCAGTGAGGCATCAAAGTTAGACATTTATGGAAGAGCCTTTTCGATTGTAATAAATTTTTTCTCCGCTTTGTTATTGTGTGGTATTGTGACATATGACCTAATAGATGTTTGTGTCGTTTTTCTGATGACCCGACAATTGTATGGTTCAGGACACCTATTGGTTGGCGAAAACAATGAGGAGGCTAAGTTGAAAGAGTGAAACTGAATTTCATTAACTTTAAAATACAAAAATAGTCGAAAAATAGGAAAGCCAATGGAAAGAGACAATAAATGTTTTTCATAAACTGAACTCAAAAGAGCCACGAATGTTTAAAACAATGTGAACTTGAAAGAACATGAGAAAGCCGATACGGATATGGTAATGGCTCAACCAATGGAAGGCTATCTTCTTCGCATGAGGTAGCCTACCTTACCAGAAAGGGAAGTCAGGGAGTCAGCGAATGCACATTTGTTGTTGGCACCATGGCACGATGGTCTGATGGCGTGTGTGTGTACGCAGTTTGTATGGTAACAGAATTCAAACATCAGCTCGATAAACGTAAAAGAGGCTGGCTGTTACTTAACAGTCAAAACGTCTAAATATCGCTAACTAGTGGAACGATTTTTCACCTTATGACAGGGACTTTTCGTAGCCACTATCTTCCTATTGAATAAGTGCAATTTTATACACTCTTTATGTTCCACTGACTGCCACATCGTCTGAAGTCACAGAAGTATTAATTGGATTTTAGCCCTACGTTGTATCACGAAGAAAGCACGCAACAGAAATCTGAGTACCGGACTTCAGGTCGATAGATCAGGGATAGGACTTTACGAAATGATTCCTAGTAACTTTTTCTCATAGTGATCACAGGATGAGGGAAGACGTGCTGTTATGCAGACTGGGGGAAAAGGGCAATGGAGGTCATTCATTCACAAAATGGGCATAATCCTGACCTTCATTAAACATGTTTCGCATATAAAATCTTCACACTAAGTTCCGTACGAAAGAACTATATTAATCGTCATTATACAGTGAGGATTATCATCTTGGACACGCATATGCTCACTTACAGAGATTCAATTACCAAATAACCGAAGGTAAAATTCGCCATTTTTTAGCAGAAGTTGAGTCGACAAATTTGGTTCGTGCCTTGTTGCGGTAAGAGCTACGAAACTCAAATGGAAACGTGATGCACGAAATTAGCTGTGACCGAGGAAACAGAAAGCGCTGCCCTAGCCGAATTTACTGAAAGGAGAGCAAAATGATCACTCGTGCGGCCCCTCCAGCCGGAGGTTCAGATCCTCCCTCGGGCATGGGTGTGTGTGTGTGCTGTTCTTAGCATAAGTTAGTTTAAGTTAGTTTAATTAGTGTGTAAGTCTAGGGATCGACGACCGCAGCAGTTTGGTCCCTTAGGAATTCGCTCAGATTTGAACATATCACTCGTGTTAACCCCATAATGCTTCTAACAAATTGTAAGATTACAGAAAGTTCCTAAATAAGAAAATCTGAGCTAGCTCCTATCCAAATGCGCTGTCTAAATTTGGACAGGAGTGGCACATCATATTCATCACAGAACAGCTCAGCACGTCTTCTATGTTGTCTAACTCTGTACAAAAACTAACCTGCATCGCCTCCACTCACGTAGCAACTTGGTGAGTGTGAACTGACCAATTAACAAGACACTTTCTCAGCGTTGCCAGAAGCCTCTTCCACTCAGAAGACAGGAGGAACAATGTCTGTTTACTCGTCCTCAAAATTCCCCACCGAGTCAACGTCTAAAATTTAAACAAATGGGTCTCTCGCTGAGACTGAAGTAGCCAATTACGAGGGTGGTTGTTAAGAAAATCCACACAGATAACGCTCGGCCCGAGTGGCGCCTCAAGCCAGCTTTGAAAGTTAGACTCAGCTGCTGTCCCCGGGTCTCTGATACAAATATGAAGCAGTTGCAGCATACATTTGAGGTTAGACGCACATTCATTCAATCGGGCGATCATCCATGCTTAGGACAGATGGCTTTAGGTACATGGTACGCTGAATATCAAATGTAGGCCCTAAAAAATAAAAATAAAGGGCAAGTGCGTGTAGGACTTGACCACTGATAGTTGTACAAATTTAATTATGTATATAGTTAGTTCGTCCATCCCGAGTAACGAGAATCTCGACGATTTTTACATGTTATCGATATCGATACCTCTACAGTAGTTCCTGAGACCTGCCCGAACATATAGAAAGAAGCGAGCAGGGTACGTCAGTCTGTATATGTTGAGAGAGAAGATTTTATAAAAAAAATTTATTTTTTTACTTAAACATGACGACGACTCACATTTTATGTTTGCAGCCAATAATATTTTTCTACTAGGTTTGAAAATAAATTCAATGTACGTTCTAATGGCGAAAATATAATTTTTATGTAATATAATTACAATTTAACGATTTTCGAATTTGTACCTTCACTTGTTCTGTGAAAACTTTCTTGTTGCCAAATTTCGTGATTCTGGGTCAAAGGATGATTGACTTAGCGAGTATCAAAATATCGCACATAAGTGGCCATATCTTTTAATTGTATTGACTTAAACTTTTGAATTTTGTACAGTGACAGGAGATCATAAACTTGAGCGTGTGACATAAATTTCAACTCGATACGTCTTATTGTTACTGTAACAAGGAGGTCTCAACAGTGGGCAGACAGACGGAGGGATAGAAAGTGACAAAAATTTTCTTTTCGCGTTAACAATTTTCGGATTTTTTCCTTTACTTGTACTATGAAACCTTGCTTCATATCAAATTTCATGGTTCAAGGTCAACGGGAAGTACCTCCATATTGTCAGATGTGTAAGTTAGCGAGTATCAAAGTCTGTGATATTAATGGTCTTACTCAGTTTGAATGATTACCCACCAAGGGACCGCTGATCCTTGCATATAAGACAAATTTGAGCTTGATACGTCTACCCGTTCCTGTGAAAAAGGTTTCTTAACGGTCAGACAGGCAAGCAGGCTAACAGGTGGCTAACAAAACATTTCTATAAAGGTTCCGCTTTTACGGAATCCTGATGAAAATAAATAAATAAAATAAAAGATCACTCAACTTCGGTTCCCAGCACGATCTTCCTCCCTGGCATGGAAAAACATGAGAAGACACAGGCAAAGAGAAGACACAGGCAGAGAGAAGACACTCTGCAAAATATGATAATACCACGAGATTATATGAAGGGTGGGCAGAATGATGCTTTTCAAACAAATGACGTTATTCATGCAGAAATGCTTTGCACAGAACTGACTAATCGCATTGTAGAGAAAGCAAATCGAAGTCTGGTCGTTGACGCAATGGTGTTTGTGCACATGCAGCTTGTACGTTAGTGAAGCTTAGACGTTCATAGTCCGAATTACAAGGTCAAATTAGATCTGCAATAACTTCGCAGATATTAAAAGCGACTTCCGATTTACAGCAAGCTATAAAGCATGACCATTTTACACTTCCCATATTGCTAGAAGAAATCCGCAAAGCAATGGGCACGATATGTCGACACCAACATCATTTCGTATATTTCTGAAGATCCATCGCGAAGCCTCCTGTTGATTATCGTAAAGTTTCGTTAGTGAGTGACGAATATGCTACATGAATTCCTAAAACGCACCCGTATTCCTCCAGTTCGCTACCCTCAGCAGTCTCTGAGTCTTGTAGAAACTTCCTTTCTAGCACGCTGTTCGTGCTGACTCGCAAATTTTCGAATTCCTCCAGTATCTTACTCTCATCGAACCAAGTCCGTAGTGACACAGAGTAGCATTTCCTCAGACACCATGGTTTCTTCGAGTATGCAGTTCGTGTCCGACTCGTAAGCTTCCGAGTCCTTACTCTTTTTTTTGTTATGGTTTTAGGGCGCAAAACTGCTACGGTCATTACCACCCGAAGTCCTTACTCCGTGATACGTTTGACACGTATCTTCAGAACTTTAACACAGTTTGCTATTAATAAGTTATGCGAGTGACATAAGCGGCAACAGCATTGCAAGAGCCACTGGGCTGGGGCTAACATATGAAGTGCCTTTGATTGGAATCGAGTGAACCGTTCGACATGCTGTTCGTCCCCCTGTAACACACAAGTATGTAATAAATTGTGAGCAAACGAGACTAAAGGGCAAACTGTGGCTCAGAAAAGTGAGTTGAGGGTGTGATTCTTGCTAAGGTTAATAATACTAAGGGAGATCAAGGGTTTCATCTACAAATACTGAAGTGAAAAAGCGGTAACTGTGAATATAATTTATGGCAAAGTATTTCACAGGAGGGACAGTGTATGACAATGTAATGATTAGCTCACTCACACACGGGAAGTGTCCGGAAAACGTGACACGAACTCCGCAGTCTGAGGAGTCTCCAGACACGTCACCCTTCTGAAATTTCATTGACATTGTCTTCAGTGATGAGCCCCGCTTCTGAATGAGCCCTCACGACCAGTGAAGCCCCGGACAGTGATGAGATACCAAGTAGACTGTCGCCCTCTGTACGACCTGACCAGGAGTAGTGGTCTGTGGTGCCATTTCATTTCATTTCATATCAGGACCCTTTGGTTATCACCCGCAGCACTGCGGAATGTCGGAGATATTTTACGCCTCGTTTTCTTGCCCTTAATAATAAGCTATCCTGGGCTTATATTTCAGCAAGACAGTGCACATGGTGACAGTTTCTACTTCTTGTCTTTGTACTTGCCGAACCCAAGTTTAGCCTCATAATCAGCAGACCTTGTCCAATGACGGACGTTCGAAGCATTATGGCCAGGGCTCAGCAACCAGCAGGGGATTGTGACGACCTGATACGCCACTTGGACAGAACGTGGCAGGATGTCCATCAGGAGGACATCCGACAACTCTATTAATCAATGGCAAGCGGAATAATTGCTTCTATAAGGGCCACAGGTTGACCAACGCGTCATTTGCTTGTGTGTACGTGGTATGTCCTTTAATTTTCTTCTTTGTTTCTTTCTTACTGGAGTATATATAGCGCCACCATTGCAAAGACGGCTCTGATTACTAGTAAGGTATAAAAGAGGTACAGCAACCTAATTTTAGGGCGGCCTCTGCCTCTGGCCCAGTGAAAGCGGGCAGCCTTTTGCCGAGAAGTTCAATGCGGAGACCAAGTGCGGCAGGCAGGGAAGACGCAATCACGGCCCGGCCGCTGCTTAAGATTCCGCCGACCGCGCCCCCTGGGGGCTGCGGTCTTCCTGCCTTCCCCTGGGGGCGGATGGTTGGGGGGGGGGAGGGTGGACCGGGTGGCGTGGGTCACGGTGGTGGTGGCTCCAACTGCAAACGAGCGTCCAGAACCGGCCCTCGCGCAGCTGAAGAGGTCGACCGAGTCCTTGGGGATCGATGAGGTGATGATTAGGGACTCCAAAGCCCGCGGGTTGAGTGCTGCGTGAGCGACGACTCTGGGACGGAACTGCACCATCTCGTGCCTCACGCCGCGCTCTGGTCCTCCATGTGCTACTCTGAGAAGGTGTACGAGGGTCGCTCTCTTTTCAACCTCCGATAGGCCATGAATAAATAATTAAAAAAAAAAAAACATGTGTATACACGGTGTTTCCGTAAGAGCGTGCAAAAATTTAACAGGACATAGACGATGCTCCACTGAACATTTTGAGGTAGGGAACCTGGGGTCGGAGAAGCCAGCTTAAGGAGATAGCAGGAATAAAATCACATTACTGAAACTTCCTGGAGGATTAAAACTGTGCTCCGGACCGAGACTCGAACTCGGGACCTTTGCCTTTCGCGGGCAATTGCTCTACCGACTGATCTACTCAAACACGACTCACGCCCCGTCCTCACAGCTTTAATTCCGCCAGTACCTCGTCTCCTACCTCCCAAACTTCACAGAAGCTCTGCTGCGAACCTTGCAGAACTAGCACTCCTGAAAGAAACGATATTGCGGAGACATGGCTTAGCCACAGCCTGGGGGATGTTTCCAGAATGAGATTTTCACTCTGCAGCGGAGTGTGCGCTGATATGAAACTTCCTGGCAGATTAAAACTGTGTGCCCGACCGAGACTCGAACTCGAGACCTTTGCCTTTCACGGGCAAGTGCTCTACCATCTGAGCTACCGAAGCACGACTCACGCCCGGTCTCACAGCGTTACATCTGCCAGTATCTCGTCTCCTACCTTCCAAACTTTACAGAAGCTCTCCTGCGAACCTTTCAGAACTAGCACTCCTGAAAGAAACGATATTGCGGAGACATGGCTTAGCCACAGCCTGGGGGATGTTTCCAGAATGAGATTTTCACTCTGCAGCGGAGTGTGCGCTGATATGAAACTTTCTGCCAGATTAAAACTGTGTGCCCGACAGAGACTCGAACTCGGGACCTTTGCCTTTCGCGGGTAAGTTCTCTACCAACTGAGCTACCCAAGCACGACTCACGCCCCGTCCCCACAGCTTTAATTCGGCCAGTACCTCGTCTCCTACCTTCCAAACTTCACAGAAGCTCTCCTGCGAACCTTGCGAACTATCACTCCTGGAAGGAAGGATATTGCGGACACATGGCTTAGCCTGGTGGATGTTTCTAGATGAAATTTTCACTCTACAGCGCAGTGTACGCTGATATGAAACTTCCTGGCAGATTAGTTCTGCAAGGTTCGCATGACAGCTTCTGTGAAGTTTGTAAGGTAGGAGACGAGGCACTGGCGGAATTAAAGCTATGAGGACGGGGCGTGACTCGTGCTTGGGTAGCTCAGTCGGTAGAGCACTCGCCCGCGAAATGCAAAGGTCCCGAGTTCGAGTCTCTGTCCGGCAAACAGTTTCAATCTGCCAGGAAGTTTCGTATCAGCGCACACTCCGCTGTAGAGTGAAAATTTCACTCTAGAAACATCCCCCAGGTTGTGGCTAATCCATGTCTTAGCAGTATCCTTTCTTCCGGGAGTGCTAGTTCTGCAAGGTTCGCAGGAGAGCTTCTGTAAAGTTTGGAAGGTAGGAGACGAGGCACTGGCGGAATGAAAGCTATGAGGAGGGGGCGTGACTCGTGCTTGGGTAGCTCAGTCGGTAGAGAACTTACCCGCGAAAGGCAAAGGTCCCGAGTTCGAGTCTCGGTCCGGTACACAGTTTTAATCTGCCAGGAAGTTTCATATCAGCGCACACTCCGCTGTAGAGTGAAAATTTCATTTTAAAATCACATTACTGTTGACTTTTTTATTTACATTAGTTATCTGCAAGTACCATCATTGACACAATGAACATACCATTTGTTCTATACCTTACAAAATGTGCTGAAACACACGGCAATCAACCTCAATGCAGGCATGACATCAGCGTACAAGTTTCTGACGCTTCCTGAGAAGCATCCCTGGCGTATTTCGAATCACGTCACACAGGCAGCTACAATCTGGCACCTAGTTCCGTGTCCAGTGAGGTCTCATACAGAAGCGTTTTTAGATATCACCGTAGGAAATAATCAAGGGGATTCAGGTCAATTCGTGGAATAGGACCTCCCCTTCCAATTCGGCGGCCAGGAAATACTTCGTAGTAATCTTCTCTTTCCCTCTTATCCTTGCAGGAAATAAAGAATGTACATGTGAATAAACAACTAAGTACGGGATCACTTGTTGCATGTTAGGTGTAAATAAGCTGGTAAACAGGAATTCTAGACAAAGCGGTAGACAAGTATACTTACATCTCCCCTTAACCTTGCTTCTCCGACCACACTTTTTCCCACCTCAATTTGTTCTATGGAGTATTCTCTATACCCTGATACATTTTTGCACGCTCTTACGAAGACAACCTATACATACAATTTATTTACTACTAGAAGTTACGTACACTAATGATTACGTTTAGCGTAATGAAAATAATGATTGAGGCATTTGTCGTAGATTGAGGCATTTGTCGTAGATTGAGGCATTTGTCGTACGTGTGGTCTAGCACTGAAATGCTTCTTGAAATTGCTTTGAAGCTCCTCGTTAGTTTGCCTTCCTAGCCACTTCTTCAGCTCAGGTAAAATATTAAGTCACTCTGTAATGCATCTGTGCATTCTCTTCACGTGTTTATACTAAGTATTGCGCACATTTATGCGATCGGGAATGCTCAGTAGCAGCCAGGTTACATGTACATCTGACAATAATGCGTCAGCATGGAGCATTAACGATAATATCATAGGAGGCAATGTTGTGCAACCTTAGTAGGGACAAGATCCGACTATTCGGGAGTAGGATCTTACAATCTGGGACAGTGTTCCGAGACAAACTTCCGTCACATAGATACTTCCTGGCAGATTAAAACTGTGTGCCGGACCGAGACTCGAACTCGGGCAAGTGCTTACCACAGCAAAGGTCGAGTATCGATCCGGCGCACAGTTTTAATCTGCTAAGAAGTTTCATATCAGTGCACAATCCGTTGCAGAGTGAAAATCTCATCCCGACACAATGTCCGCAAACGTGACGTCAGATCCGCCTGGCAACAGCGATCTAAACGCCCATTGGTTGAAGGATTTGACGTATATATTGCGTAGGAGACGAGTGAAGTGTCCCTATTGGCTGAGTGAGACAGGTAGGGTTTTTCTAGTGTGTCGGGAAGACAGCGCGAGTTAGTAGCGAGGCGCCACTCAAAACGCACGGTCGAGTAACCGGGGACGGCTCCGAAAGAACGGTCACGAGTAAATATTCCAGCTGTTAAACAAGATATAAAGTTAAAGTGAAGGTATTAATTATCAGTGAACGCCACGTGTTGCGGGCAGTATCTATCATGAGTATGTGTTGGAAAGGGTTGAATATAATGGCGTAGCCAAGATCCGCCGTATTGGAAATTCTGTGACGTGTGTTTCAAAGTATTCTTCATTAAAACGAGTACATTACAAAACTTGGTTAACATTTAACAACTCGCATCCCGACACACCCCACTTCAGTAGGATCACAAACCTACATTGAACCTGGTGCCTGAGCGCTAGTACCGTGCGACGAGGGACTACCGAAGCAGCAAGACACCACGTTAGGAATACAGAAACCAGAGAAGTAAGGCAGAGTCGCTACAATGCCACAGAGGGCATTGTAACTCGGCGCTAGGCTGAAATTTCGTGGCGGCTGATCGAAATTACTCAAGGAGCCGTTCCGTTGCACCAGCACTGTGACAATCGGGCTTTGTCGTGCATTAGAAGATTTTCAGAAGTCGGCATGCCTGTTCTATTGTTTCCAATAGCCACGATTAAGTGACTGCAGCTCTCAATCAATGACAGAATGTGTGGTGCAGGAGATGCACAGTAGCCTACCGCCCACGCCAACTGCCTGACAATTGTCCTAAGAAACGTTACAGATCGCTCATTGGTTTCTCAAAATATTGTCTTTCTAAATTTATACAATTTTATATTCCTTAGAAAAAGTTCTGGAAATTTTACTCCGCTCTGATGGGATACAAAAGCAGAGTGGTAATAGCAAGACAACCGTTTCTGGAAAACAGAAAATTTGTTAAAATCGCATATAAATTTGATTATTCACATGTCTTTTCTGAAGGTATTTATATGGAGAGTTACTTTGTCCAGAAGTGGAAACTGGGCGGTAAGAACTTCACACAGGAATATAATAAAAGTTTTTCAAACGTGGTGCTACATGAAAATGCTGAATATTAGATGGCTGGACTGAATAACTAATCCGGAGGTACTGACATGGGGGAAAAAGAATTTAGTGGAACAGAGAGACTAAAAGAAGGAATCGGTTGATGGGACACATACTGAAAACTGTGGAAGGAAAGGAAAGCTTGACTACATACCTGAATACGGAGTATGTTGCAGTAGCTACGCAGAAATGAAGAGGTGTGTACAGACTGAGTAGTATGGAGAGCTATATCAAACCAGTCTTCAGAATGAAAACCAGAACAACAACACCGGTAAGGCAGGGTGGGGTAATTTCCCTCATCTTTCGATCATGAAATGGCATTCTTAAAACCAAGCCATTACTTCCTACACTTTTATCCGTGTCTCGACAACCCAATTCTAAAATAATATGGGAAGGTGTACGACAAATTTTTATGACGCCACATCAGTCCTTATGTTTGCATTGCTCCAGTTTACCCGAATATGTCGAGGAAAACGATGCGTGAATGGGGGCTGCGAGGCACTTAATTTCCTTGTTAATGCAGTTCCTTTCACTAATTAATTTTCTTTTAGTGTATTAAATGATTCAGGTTAGGCTTAACCTAAAAGTAGAACTTATAAATGTAAATTATGGCCGCCTTGGCTAGATATAAAAGCCCTGAGGTGGAGCAACCCCGAAACATATGTTAAAATGTATTTCTCAATAACGGATTACAGATTTTAAAATACCAGCACGAGTACACATACTGATTAAGTTCGGATACCTGCGGAACCATATACGAATATCGGTGCTGTGTCTTATACAAACATGAACAGTACTTGGTGTCAGTCATGTGTAGACCTGAAGATGATGTGATTGGAGCTCGAAACAGGTCACCCAATAAAACAATACCGAAATAACAGCTGGTACAATATTACATTTCATCGACCAGTCGCAGTCCCTTTGCCCCATGCTCCGAGCCCGAGATGGAGTTACATTTACAATTTTGTTGTTGTTGCTTTTAACATATCCCCTTTTATTTCCACTTTCTCAAGTTCAGCAGACACATTTTCCACAACAATTAAAGCTACAGTTTGTATCACAAAAACTTCGTACTTGGTATGTCTTTGTCACAGTAGTAGACAGCAAGAAGCCTCAGTTAGCAAGCAAGGTCCGAATGTTGGTAGTCATTCTTGGCTCCAAATCTACAAGGTATATTAATTTTGCTCTGTTCCATAAGCTTGCAGAACACTCAATGACTTAAATTGATAGCTCACAGACTTTCATTGTTAAATATGAGCTGTACTTGTCTCGCGTTGATGCTGTTTATTCTTTGGCATTTTGTTTAAATCGAGTGGCGTCTTATTTCTTCCTGTGTTACTACCATAACGAGTTGCTGACCTGCCTCGATCAGTGGCAGCAGCAGGGCTTATCGGTGCTAGTACTGCTGTACCATCGCTATATTTCCGTGTGGTGGTGTGTGTGTGGCAGTCGGTCGGTTGGGACAGAGCGGGAAGTGTCCGCAGCGCGAGGTCAGGCCGGGACCGCTGGTGGGGTGCCCGCGCGATCAGTGTGTGAGGCGCTAGCCGCGAGAGCTACAAAGTTCGTTGCTCACTGAACCTGGACACTGAAGTTGAGTGATCAGTTAACCTGTTATGAAACCTCAACTGCTGTGAGATCTCTTCATTCATTGCCGGTTGCTGCTTCCTGGGCTGTTCCGGCCAGCAGCAACATATGGTGTGTTGGAGTCGGCGAAATTTTGCAGCCGTCTTCCTGTACGGTATTTAACAATTAAATTGATTGTTACTTATCAGTGAAGTGCATCAGCGGTATTTTCTGCCTTGTGGCCCCAGTTACCTGCCCTGGTCGTTAGCGTAATTTTCCGGCAGTGTGTTTTTCCTCACTGTGTTGATGCTGTACAGCATGGCGTGTATTTCAACAGCCTTTTAGTTGTTTGTTCACATTTTTTTTCTTAAGAGTGGTTATTGTGCCTTGGCTGTTTTTACACACCAATTGGAAGACGTAGTGCTGCTAGTATCTTCGTCTCCGGCTCATATTTTCCATTGTCGTACCGTTGGTCGGGCGGAAGGGAATTGATTAGGTGGTTGGTCAGTCCTTCAGCCATCCCTGGGTCCGGTTGCAGTCCGATTATTTAACCTTAATCTTGGCTGCCTGTCTCACTCCATCTTACGTTAGAGCTACCTCCCCAGGCCGACCCTTGGAACACTTCTGAGCACCACTGTTCTGTTGATTTTAGGTTGTGATTTTCATTTTAGTCTGATTTACTACGCAGGCCTTAAGCCATCTATTAATTTAGTGTGTTTTAATTTTAAATAAGGCCTTCAGCTAACTTAAATTAAAAGTTTGAAGATTGATTTGTTTAATAACTAAAACTTTGAAAGTTCGTTCTATCTTAAATTCTTGTTATCCAGACCCTAAGTCCTGAGTTGTTCGATGTCCAGTGTATGGCCTTCAGCCGAGCTTTTATGTGAAATGTTTTTAAGATAAGGCCTCAAGCCATCTTAAATTAAAATTTTGAAAATGGATTTGTTTAAAACTAATTTTTTTTTTTTTAAATTTGCTCTATCTGAAATTCTTGTTATCCAGGCCCTAAGCCCTGAGTTGTTCGATGTCTTGTGTGTGGCCTTCAGCTGCATGTATTTTTTAAAGCAATTTTTTATAACTTGTGTTCAGGTGTTCAGCCATTCTTTTTTTGGTGTGGTTTTGGGCCTTCAGCCCAGGAGGGATCACAAGTTTTCTTACCTAGGCCATATTGTTTTAATTTGGTCCTTTTAAGGCAATGTGTAATTAAGTGGTTCTTAGGAAAATAAAAGTTTGTGTGTTTTGTGCAACTAACAGTAACTGATTACAGCCCCCTCCACAACCATAACCTGATCCACTGTATCCTGTGAAACCAGATTTCGAAACATTTCGCATAACTCCAAAGTATTCACTTTATATTACAAATAGAAAAGCTTAGCCGTTATTATCAAGGTAAAATTATAAATTACATATTTTTTTCAAAATTAAAGATGTTATGCCATGATATTAATGTAACTTCATTTCGATTGGTGAGTTAATATAAAAGTTGTTGACATATCTCGTGAATGATGTCAAAATATTATTTTGCAAAACAGAAATAAAAATGAGAATGTGAAGTACAAGGTTTAGTGATATTTATAGGAAAACTAATATTCATGGTATAACGTGGTAGAGTACGAAACTTTCCATGTGTAATCGGTAAATATATATATCTAAGCCAAAGTTTCGATAGAGTGTAAATTAACTTAGTATGTGTCCAAACACATGAATCAGCTTGTTTGCAACTGAAAACAGATATAAACAAATTTAAAATCCAATAGCTGAAGTAGACTTCTATAGTTATGAGAAATTCCATTAGATTCTGGCTCATTACAGATGTTTGCCAAGCTAGCGTACCGTATTTGTTGTTTTTCCTATTTGTAGTTGCGTATTACGAAAATAAGTAGTTTAAATTTTACACCACATTAAGGATATCTTCAAAACACGTCGTTCTCAGTATGGATTAAGTGCTAAAGTGCTGGACAATATGATATCAGTCACTCTTAAGCATTTCATTCAGTAGGGTACATAGTTACAACAAAGGAAGTCCTTGGATATAGTAATTTAGTATTTTCTTGGAAACGTCTTGGTCGCTAAATATTTAATTTATGACGCGTTTCGAATTATCCTTATCAGGTAATTATGACTAAAATCAACACAAAAGATAAAATTAGTAAGCTTATAAATAAATACTGAAAGAATGTCTATGACACACTCAGAACATGAGGTTATTATGAGCGTATGGCATTGGTGGCCGGGAGACCCCTCGCGGGGCGGTTCGGCCGCCGCTCCACAAGTTCTTTAACGCCACTACGGTGACTTGCGAGTGAATGAGGATGAAATGATGATAAAAGACACACAACACCCAGTCATCTCGTGGCAGAGAAAATCCCTAACCTCGCCGGGAATCGAACCCGGCACCCCGGCGCGGGAAGCGAGAACGCTACCGCAAGATCACGAGCCGTTACATGAGGTAACACTATGATAAAGTGCTTACGACAGCCTATCAGGAGCTCTAGATGGGCGCTGTCAGTTGGCATTGATTGGTGTGCTAAGATGCTGCCTGGGTAGATTTAGTAAAAAATATAATGTTTCCTACCTGACACTCTCAAAAGTTTCTCGTAAATCTAGTAGGCATATAGCATTCAAAACGACTGAAATCTGACATGACCAATGATAAATTCCGACATCAGCTTTTATTGTTTGCTGAAATAAATCCAGTGGCGACAAATGAAAATTTGTGCCAGGCCGGGACTCGATCTGAGGTCTCCCATTTATCACAAGTGATGACCTTAACCCCTGTGACTATCCCAGCACACTCTCTGTACATCCGAAATTGCCATATGTCACACGCTACAAACGTGGTGTCCCTTGTCCATTATCCTCGTTGCCCATAGCCTCACCTGATTCCCGCAATACGTCAAACGAGAAGTGCATGTGCACTGAAGGTATCATTATTTGCCATCAAGGCGCATAAATTTTGGTAAGGACAGACGCCACACACATAAATATATGCGCCATGACGGCAAATGATGATACCTTCTGTACAGATGCACTCTTAATTTTATCTCTTGTGGGAATCAGGTGAGTCCTCGAGCAGTGATGACAATCTACAGGGTCTTTATTTGTGTAGTGTTTTAGACATTGGAAATTGGGTTGGACGGGAAGAATGCTGAGATAGCCGAAGTGGTTTAAGCAGCCACCCTATAAGCGTAAAATCTGAGCTCAAGTTCCAGTCCAGCATAAAATTTTCATTTGTCACCATTGCATTCATTTCGGGGCTGATAGCAGCTGATGTCGGAATTTCCCTGTCGTCATGCCCATACGGTTTAAGAATCATGAATGGTGTCTGCTCTTTCTGACATGCCCGGCAAAAGCAGTCAGCTACTGTGTGAGGTCTCGTTTATCAGACTGAACGTAATCATATCGAACTGAATATAGAAGTTAATAAAAACAAACTTGTGTGAAATTTTGCGAATCTAAGTCTGTTCTAAGCTGTTATAGAGAAGTGAATTCTGAGCTATAAGAAAATAATAGGAGCATCATTCAATTGTCCGAGGTGATGATTGAAAGAATGACATGCGGTATGATTTTTTCCCGATGCGTTTCAAACTGGCAGAACACTCGGGTGTCCACCAGAGTCAAGTTGTAAGTTCTCCACGGTATAGCGGCTAGTACACTTATTACCGTCTTCAGTGACACCTGTTGACTGCATCTCTGCTGGGATCAGCATTACTCTCTCCATCAGTCCACTCCTGTCGTTGCAAGAGCGGCTGTCCTCGCAGGTGACTGGGGCGTGAGGGTAGCGACGCCCGCATACGAACTGTGATCTTCATTTACTGCACAGTCAGACCTCACTCTACGGAAATGCCATGCCTTTCCTCATCTCATTGCGTCATTAAAGAACCTGTTGAAATTAGGGTGCCATCAGATGTAGTCTACAGCTGATTCAGGTGGGAAACCCTGAACTGGGCTGAGAGGAAGCGAAGCGTTACCAAACAGTGAGACCTGCACACGTTGGCGATAGTGCAGAGACTGAAGACGACTGTTTGCAACCAGGCGTCACTCCCCCACCCGCTCTCCAACGCCTCAGTCCGCCGCAGCGGCTGCAAAACAGCGACAGGAGCGGAGTGAAGGAGGGGGTAATGACCAATGTATATAGGATACCGACCGTAGAAGAGCAGCAGTCGTCAGGGACCACTTGACGATGGAAACAAGTCTGCTTGCCGAAATAGCATGCAGAAATTATGAGGTAATCTAGGCGGACACCCAAGAATCTTGTAACGCAAAAAATGACACAATGATGCAATAGATAACTCAAACGTAACAATATGGATCTTCGGAACAGTGACACCACAACACTGAGAAATGGATTTCCAGATAACAGAAGGAAATAGAAGGACAAAGATTCGATATCCTGTTGACGACGTGGTCATCAGGGACGGAGCACAAACCCGGATCTGAGTTGAATGGGGGAGGAGATTGTTCGTTTCCAACAAAGCTTAACGACGCTCAGGGAAACCACAGGAAACTTAAGGCACGATTAACACGTGCAGATTTGAAGCACTGCCTCCAGTGTGTGAAAGCAAAGTCTTCACTGTAACAACACTCCCAATGAAAACCACTGAAGACCAATGTTGGCAAATGGAAGAAAGTAGAACATATGAAAAAATCGAGGATTCAGAAATCATCTCTGAAAATTAAAATGATTGTACAAAGGCTACAAAAAGATAAGTCCAGACAGGAAAATCGAAGTGTGCCATAAAATTAGTTCTAGTGTTATCTGAAGTGCAGGTGATGATGATTACGGATGTGTAGTTCACGAACAAACTACACTCCTGGAAATGGAAAAAAGAACACATTGACACCGGTGTGTCAGACCCACCATACTTGCTCCGGACACTGCGAGAGGGCTGTACAAGCAATGATCACACGCACGGCACAGCGGACACACCAGGAACCGCGGTGTTGGGCGTCGAATGGCGCTAGCTGCGCAGCATTTGTGCACCGCCGCCGTCAGTGTCAGCCAGTTTGCTGTGGCATACGGAGCTCCATTGCAGTCTTTAACACTGGTAGCATGCCGCGACAGCGTGGACGTGAACCGTATGTGCAGTTGACGGACTTTCAGCGAGGGCGTATAGTGGGCATGCGGGAGGCCGGGTGGACGTACCGCCGAATTGCTCAACACGTGGGGCGTGAGGTCTCCACAGTACATCGATGTTGTCGCCAGTGGTCGGCGGAAGGTGCACGTGCCCGTCGACCTGGGACCGGACCGCAGCGACGCACGGATGCACGCCAAGACCGTAGGATCCTACGCAGTGCCGTAGGGAACCGCACCGCCACTTCCCAGCAAATTAGGGACACTGTTGCTCCTGGGGTATCGGCGAGGACCATTCGCAACCGTCTCCATGAAGCTGGGCTACGGTCCCGCACACCGTTAGGCCGTCTTCCGCTCACGCCCCAACATCGTGCAGCCCGCCTCCAGTAGTGTCGCGACAGGCGTGAATGGAGGGACGAAGTGTCGTCTTCAGCGATGAGAGTCGCTTCTGCCTTGGTGCCAATGATGGTCGTATGCGTGTTTGGCGCCGTGCAGGTGAGCGCCACAATCAGGACTGCATACGACCGAGGCACACAGGGCCAACACCCGGCATCATGGTGTGGGGAGCGATCTCCTACACTGGCCGTACACCACTGGTGATCGTCGAGGGGACACTGAATAGTGCACGGTACATCCAAACCGTCATCGAACCCATCGTTCTACCATTCCTAGACCGGCAAGGGAACTTGCTGTTCCAACAGGACAATGCACGTCTGCATGTATCCCGTGCCACCCAACGTGCTCTAGAAGGTGTACGTCAACTACCCTGGCCAGCAAGATCTCCGGATCTGTCCCCCATTGAGCATGTTTGGGACTGGATGAAGCGTCGTCTCACGCGGTCTGCACGTCCAGCACGAACGCTGGTCCAACTGAGGCGCCAGGTGGAAATGGCATGGCAAGCCGTTCCACAGGACTACATCCAGCATCTCTACGATCGTCTCCATGGGAGAATAGCAGCCTGCATTGCTGCGAAAGGTGGATATACGCTGTACTAGTGCCGACATTGTGCATGCTCTGTTGCCTGTGTCTATGTGCCTGTGGTTCTGTGAGTATGATCATGTGATGTATCTGACCCCAGGAATGTGTCAATAAAGTTTCCCCTTCCTGGGACAATGAATTCACGGTGTTCTTATTTCAATTTCCAGGAGTGTAATTCGAATGAGCTATTGTGGGATAGGAACTGTGCAGAGAAGTAATTCTTTCAATGAACTATCGTTTTTTACTCCTTGATTGCCCTACTTACTGGAAGGCACACCCATGCACGAATACCTCCTCCCTTGATGCTGAGTACGTCCCAGTCCCAGGATCTAGCACCACTCCTGACGGTAAAATGTATGAACTGCATCGTACTGGAAGACCGAAACCGTTCCATTACTGCACTAGTTCAGCTCAGGCTGCAGTTCTGAACTGTGTGAACTACTTTCGAACAGAGGATCAAAACCGTTCTCTTAGTTCACATTGAGCCGTGCGTGGCTCGTGTCCCCGCCATCTTGTATTATACACCCTGTTATTAACGTACTTCCACCTCACTACGTTAATTTAAATTACTACTGTCATTGAGTTGCTGCTTTGCCCGACTGTGAGCGGCGTTAGCAGCGCGTATCGATATATCTCCTGTCGTAGTATCTTCGCTCGACCGCTATTACTTCCCGGTCGTTGTCTGTCGTGAGTTCGGATTGCGAGTTCGGGTCTGCCTGTCAGTTGGAACGCGTCTGGAGCGCTGTCCGGACCTGCCAGTCGGAGAGTTGCAATGCGGCACTAGTGCAATCGGGTTGGAGCAGCAGTGAGATCTGCGTCGACATGGCTCTCCCGACCATTGCCGCCACGCATCGCTTGAGCCGGGCCGCGGTCTTGGTGGATCGTCGATCGGTCGTCGTACTGGATGACTCGTTTTGGTTCGCCCATCGTTCATGAGTCGGTTGCGTGTGTGTGCATCGACTCCCGATTTGTCTTCGTGCGTGCTTAGCTACTGTTGTGTATTGTTCAGGTCTTCGTGCAAGTGTTTGTCAGGTAGTGTGTGTACTTGGCGTTATTTCCACTGACGACTATTTTAGATGTCGGCATTCTGAGGCCAGTCGGTCGGTTGGTGCGGACCAGGGAGGATATCTCCGCGTGCTGCAGTCAGCTGGGTCCGCTGGCGGTTCCTGCGCGGTGTCGGAGCGTGTGTGGAGGTGTCCCATCGCTACGAGCTTCGTGGTTCACGACCCAGGACGTCAAAGTTGAGTAGTGGTTTCCAGTACCCAAGCCACGTCCATTCATGTTGTTATGGTTCGTTTCGGTGGTTCGCTGTTGGGGAGGTTTCCCTGTGAGTAATACCGAGTGTTTCTATTGCTGAAATTTAGCCGCCATGTGGTGCAATTAACTATATAGGTTAACTGCAATTCGAGTCCGCCCCCGGTAGCTCAGTGGTTAGCGCGACAGACTGTCAATCCTAAGGGCCCGGGTTCGATTCCCGGCTGGGTCGGAGAGTTTCTCCGCTCAGGGACTGGATGTTGTGTTGTCCTAATCATCATCATTTCATCCTCATCGACGCGCAATTCGCCGAAGTGGCGTCAAATCGAAAGACTTGCACCAGGCGAGCGGTCTACCCGACGGGAGGCCCTCGTCACACGCCATTATTATTATTATTATTAACTACAATTCGAGAGCACCAGCGGAATTTTCTGCCTTGTGGCCGTTAGTGCTCCGGTTACCTGCCCTGGCCACTAACGTAATTTCAGGCAGCGTCCTCTCCTCACCTGTTGTCGCTGTCCAACGTGGTGTGTAATTTTCACAGATAATACATACATAATTGTGGATTATCACGTTCGAAACCTTTTGCGTTTGAGTTCTCATGTACTGATTGATGGCAAGCCAGTCGTTGTGTCTGTCGGTCCATGGCTGTCCCCTGGTTGGGTTCCGACGGATCAAGTATAGTTGGGCTCACTACCTTTCTCACCTTAGTGAACGAGGGCAGACCTACCTCCCTGGAGGCTTCTGAGTGGCGTTGTCTTTATTGTCTTTCCCACCGGTGTTTAATTATCTGTTTTCAGCTATTTAAAATTTCAGTCTTATGGTTATCTTTTTAAAAAATTTTTGGAAAATTAATTGTGGGCTTTCAGCCTAGCAACTTTATTCTTAAAATTATCTTTCAAGCTTAAATATTGCGGCATTCTACCTTTAAAAGATTAAGATAATATATTTTAAAATTTTCTAATTTAATTGTAGCCTTCAGCCATTTGAATTGCACCTTGCATATGTTTGTTCTATCTTCTTTTCCTTGAGGCTTTCCACCTAGCTGTGATACATATTTTTTAATTATTTTATTTCCTATTTTAACTGCATTTTTATCTTGTTGATTTTTAAGATTTCTTGTTTGGAGGCCTTCAGCCGTGAAAGAGTTGCATTTGGTCAAGGTTCGGCTATGTGGCGCGATTGTTGTAAATGTGTTAATAAATTACAATAAATTACAATTAGAAGGTGAAACTGACCCCAACCTTATTTGGCCCTTTCCACAATCCTAATTACCTGTTCTGCCCAGCGGGTTTAGCGGGCGTCTCACGCATAGTTAAGTTCAAGCTCCAGTTGTGAAATGTGTGGAGAGCTTCACAACAAAGACCAAAACCATTCTGATGGTTCACTTGGTTCAGTCTGGCTGCAGTTTCAAACTGTGCAAACTGCATTCGATTGGAAGACAGAAACAGTTCCGTTATTTCAGTTAGTTCACATCAGGCTCCGGTTCTGAGCTCTGTGAACTGCTTAAAATTGAAAAATCAGAACCATCTCCTTAATTTAATTTACTGAGTTCAGGCTCCAGTTCCGAATTTTGCAAAGTGCTTTGATTAATAAGACCAAAACCATACTGTTAGTTCACTCAGTTCAGTTCAGGCTCCAGTTCCAAACTGAGTGAGTTGCGTGAGATCAGAGGACCAAAATCGTTCTGTACAACTGCGTGTTCTGTGTGTGATTTAGATCACTATCTACCTGCAATTGTTAACAGCAAACCTCTCCACACCACAGCCATCAGATGACTTCCAACTCATGTGTGATGAAACATGTCCATCGATGGGACACCTGCTTCGGTACCCTCCTCTAGACGAACGAGAATGTATGCGAAGTAGTCCATTTCTCTGCCACATCTTGGACGTGAATCGAGTCTTCAGTTCCATGTAGGTACGAAGCGACTGTTACTACACTTTTCATGCTTGTCCTATCCAAAATGCATGCAAGTGGATCATCGTGGAGAGTGGGAGTCTTAGGATTTTTTAAAAGGTTGGTGTATAAGATTCGCAAATGTTCTCGTGGAAAACCAAATATGACCATATATGTATGGAAAATGGAAAACTGTGGATAAATATGGAAAAGAAAGAAAACCGGTAAAATTCGGGGAAAACCTTGTGTAATCACGAAAATTTGATGTGTGATACGTAAAAATTGATGGAAGTACCATGAAATACCTAAAATAGCGAAAACCCAGTAAAATTGCGGAAATTGACTGAAATACATAAAATTACAGACAAATACCAGGGATTGATTACTGAGTGAAATCAATAAAATTGCTTGTTCTGGAGAAGGAGAGTAGACTGATGCTACATACACGCAATACTGGAGAGAGAGGGCATTCTAGAGACGCCGCAAGGCGAAACTCCAATATTAACTCGGACATGAGCAATACAGCCTAACATCGGACCGTGGCTTCTGTGTGCAAGAGGAAGGTTAGAAAAGGCGCTGGTTAACTGCAGTAATACTGTTACATCTCCTCTGGTTATTGATCATGATGTTTATCTCCTCGTAAGATGTCACTTTTTTTTCGTACGCAATTTCGTCTGTCGACGATTATTTTACAGGACTGTTGCGACCATGTCATAATTTCCTAACCGTAATCAGGCTTGAACTTCGTAAACAAAAGGCGTCATACACCTCTGGAAACCTATGCAGTGTTTCTGTTACAAAAAATCGAAGTTTTCTTTGGTGTGAAAGTGAGTAGTTTTATCACTTTACGGTTTATCATCATTCTTTATTCGTAGAGGAACTTGCAGGGAGAATGTATGTCAAACACTTTGAATATATTTCTTACACTGTAATATTAACTGCGTTGCATTCCACATGAGTAATAGGCCGAAAACCGCACACCTCTAGCATTATAGCGTGTTTTACGTACAGAACCGCGTAGCCATAGGAATGCATGTGTCTACGTTCCACGATCATTTCTCTCTTACCAATAACTTCTCGGTGCTCACACTAGAACAATACTTTTGATTTGACAGAGCTGTTGATTTACATAAAGTGCTTCAAACTACGTCCGTCCGGAGCTCTATCATGCATGAAACACGTTTCTTCTTCATAAGCGCCTGTTATATCATGGCCGGCTGTTGTGGCCGAGCGGTTCTAGGCGCTTCAGTCTGGAGCCGCGCGACCGCTACGGTCGCAGGTTCGAATCCTGCCTCGGGCATGGGTGTGGGTGGTGTCCTTAGGTTAGTTAGGTTTAAGTAGTTCTAAGTTCTAGGGGACTGATGAGCTCAGATGTTAAGTCCCATAGTGCTCAGAGCCATTTGAACCATTTTTTTATTATATCATCACAACAGTCTCTTATCTACTGTACACCGATAAGGGGTGTTAACCTTCTCGCCAAGCGCGCGTCTGGAGAGATCTTGTGCTCTTCGATGGGCGTTATGAGTAGGATTGGTGCGGAACAGTCTTCGCTGAACAGCTTGGCTCGCTGTGTTCCGTCACAACGTGTGAAATGTAGCACGTATAGCATGTGCGCGCCGTAGTAAGTTGTGTCTCACACGTTAAACCAGCAGGCTGCATCCGAACAGTGTCGATGGCAGCATGAATATGCTGCTGCAGTGTCTTCTCATCTGGAATGGGCTCTGCATATACAATACTTTTGAGATGACTCCATAACCACAAATAGTACGGGTTCTCTCTTACCAATAACTTCTCGGTGCTGACACTAGAACAATACTTTTGATTTGACAGAGCTGTTGAGCAGGACCCCCCCCCCCCCTCCCCCGTCTGATCCATCGACCACGGAAGACACGATTGAGATGGGTCCCGGTGTTAACGGGAAGTGGGCTGGAGCACCATCATGTAGCAGCCACGTAACCCTTTGAATCATCAATGGCGGTTCTTGCAGCAGAGAAGGTGAAGTCACCCACAAGAAATGCCGCCTGTTAGGCGAAGTGTAAGGAAGATTGGTCCCAGAATACGTTCGCCAATTATTCTGGCCCACACATTCCGGATGCACCTATGCTGATGATTTTCTGTTACTATTGGAGTTCTGCATACTATACCACAGATGACTGTTGCGGAAGTTGAAAATACGACTCCGTCTAAAGATGGCTTCATCTGTGAATACGGTGGATCACATAAATCCTGGAGTCATGGTTGTCTGGTGAAGAAACCAGTGACAAAACTACTCCCAATGTTGAAAGTTTGTCGTTAGCAAGTCCTGCACGTGCTGAAAGTGATAAGGATAGTAACAATTGTCATGAATAATGTTCCACACGATCATTTGGCTTCACCTGTACTGGTGGGCCAACTGACTGGTACTGACATGGAGGTCGCCTTCCACAGTGTTAATCACATTTTCCTCCACGTCTGGTGTCAGAACATTTCGGGTACGTCCTTCATGATTTCCTGCTTCCTGCTTCCTGTTTCAGACAAACGACGAAACACAGTTGCAAACATTGAATGCTGTGGTTGTTGTCAGCGAGGATACGCCTCTTGATACAACCTTGTAGGTAGGCAACCTTGCTGATGCAACCTTGCTGCCAGCTACCCATTGCCATTTGCCTTTCGTTAAGTAAAGCTCTTGATTCAAATACATAACCATTGTATACAATGATCACATTCACTACTAGGTGAGTCAGCAGTAGAAGTGAATCAGACACAACACTACCAATTACTATGTCAGGAAACGGCGCTAGGGCATGATATACGAGGAAGAGTAGTGTAATTTTTCCTCCTATTTATGTAGTTCTCAATTCGTTCGAGCAATCAATCATTCATGATAGGAAACACAGTCATAGCTCAGTCACTCGAAATGATTCAGAAATTTTACTTGTTAGAATAAAATCAGGCGATGATTCTTCTTCTCTGCAGGCTCATGCTTTGCGGCAGTCTGCTAATCTGTACAAATAAAATGCCTCGTAATTTTGGGAGCGTTGTATAATCAGTCGGGAAACCTCAGATCAAGCGGATATTTGGTTTTGATGAAGTTTAACCTTCCGAAGAAGTAATGGAGCTCTTGGATTATTAAATGCAGGTTCGTATCCAGTCTTTCGGTAGTTCCCTTCTGATTAACAACTACGCAATACATCGATGATATCATTAATTCTCAAATGTCAAATACACACCTTTTGTATGAAGGAGCAATATATATTATCGACTGTTACTTCATTTCACAGTTCATTGTTTTCTCCCGCGAACAGCGCACATCATACACACAGCGTATTTACCTACATATCCCGCACTGTTCAAGTTTCACACGCAATTCTCACATAAGTGCCGTGTCTTGGGGAAATGTAGATGCACATTCATTGTATATCACTATGGCTTCCGCTCATAGTCCACACTTAAAATAACTAGTATTCAACAATCTCTTCTACCTATCTTAAAATTTTGTGCTAAACTATCACAGGAGTAATCTCACTGTCTCTTAACCTATCACAGGAGTAATCTCACTGTCTCTTAACCTATCACATTAGCAATCTCACTGTCTCTTACCCTCTAGACAACATAAACTTCTTGATATTTATATACACATTCGACTCGTAGTCAAATTCCACTCTAAATTCTTCTCCATATTTCGTATCACAGATCTACGATCCTTCAAAAAATTTCTTAATATCATTATGCGGGAATAATCCCTTTATTCTTTTCGATTCGGGATATGCCAACAAGTATGATCCAGGATTTGGTATATTTGCAATAACAAATGGTCCGGTATAAATAAGATTCCATTTCTTTATGTTCTTCATCAGTTTCGAGGAATGGATGTGTTGCCTCAATAAAACCTTTTCTCCATATTATTTTATTAATGTCTCTCGCATCCAGAACTAAACGCCAGGGGATCGGAAAGTGCGTGTAACAGTAAGTCTGATGTGGCTTCACTTGTAGATGACAAATATACCCTTTAATAATTCCTGGCTTCTCATCAAAAATATCTTCATATGCCTCTAACAAATAATGAAATTGCTGCCTTTGTTCTCCGGTAAGCTGATTTGATTCACTAGCTTTTATCATTGTTGTTTGGTTAAAGTCCTCCTGTTGTATCAAATCCTTTGAAAGCTCCTTCCAACGACCGTTTGTAGTGTCAATTAATTGAATTATGGCACCGTGACAGTATTTCTCAGGCACCGTTTCCTTTCTATTTAAATCCAGTGCTACCTCTTCTCCATTTAATCTAAATTTAACTATTCCTTCCAAAAAATCAATCTGACAATCGTACTCCTGCATACTCCCAATACCAAGAATACAGTCCACTAATAACTTCTCCACTACAAGGAACGTGCACTTTATTGCTACATTTCCCATTTTCATCTCTAATTGTGTTTGTATTTTGACATTGGGAGAGCGTGCTCCAACAGCTCCGATGATTTTGCAGTTCTGTACCGGCAAAATTGGTACCTTCTTCTTCCTGATAATTCTCCTTAAAAGAGCGCCTGAGATGACATTGGCGGAAGCGGCGGAGTCTAATATCACATTCGTTGGAACTTCCTCTATTTCAACAAATACTTCCGATACCGGAACACTCGATCTGTCATTATGACACGTTATTAAATCCTTTGTTAACTCTTCAGTCAATAGCTCATCATCATTATATCTTAACAATTGTAATTTTACTGTTTCGCCCCTAACAGATCCCCTGACCGCTCCTCCACGGCACGATGCGGTCATATTTAGTTTGACTGAAAAATTTCCCGTAAGTACATTCATTCTATGTTCCACTGTCGTCTGTTTTTCCTTCACTTCGTCAAATTGCTTCTTTAAATTATCTTGGGATTTTATAATTTCTGGTATCATAGCTACGGAACACTGTATGTCCTCTTGAGCTTGTATTAATTGAGGAAACAATTCTACTTGTTTTTGTATTGTATCAATTTTGACGGATACATATTCGGTTAGTTCCGCTTTTAATTTACTATTGTTTTCCTGACATTGTTGGCGGACCTGCTCAATTTGAGCAATAAGATTCTGTCCGGTCCTAACTGCCTGTTCTTTTATTTCCTGGGTCTGGGTATTTAATCTCTGATTTAATTCGGGAAAGGTTTGTATGAAGGAGCAATATATATATATATATATATATATATATATATATATATATATATACACTCCTGGAAATTGAAATAAGAACACCGTGAATTCATTGTCCCAGGAAGGGGAAACTTTATTGACACATTCCTGGGGTCAGATACATCACATGATCACACTGACAGAACCACAGGCACATAGACGCAGGCAACAGAGCATGCACAATGTCGGCACTAGTACAGCGTATATCCACCTTTCGCAGCAATGCAGGCTGCTATTCTCCCATGGAGACGATCGTAGAGATGCTGGATGTAGTCCTGTGGAACGGCTTGCCATGCCATTTCCACCTGGCGCCTCAGTTGGACCAGCGTTAGTGCTGGACGTGCAGACCGCGTGAGACGACGCTTCATCCAGTCCCAAACATGCTCAATAGGGGACAGATCCGGAGATCTTGCTGGCCAGGGTAGTTGACTTACACCTTCTAGAGCACGTTGGGTGGCACGGGATACATGCGGACGTGCATTGTCCTGTTGGAACAGCAAGTTCCCTTGCCGGTCTAGGAATGGTAGAACGATGCGTTTGATGACGGTTTGGATGTACCGTGCACTATTCAGTGTCCCCTCGACGATCACCAGTGGTGTACGGCCAGTGTAGGAGATCGCTCCCCACACCATGATGCCGGGTGTTGGCCCTGTGTGCCTCGGTCGTATGCAGTCCTGATTGTGGCGCTCACCTGCACGGCGCCAAACACGCATACGACCATCATTGGCACCAAGGCAGAAGCGACTCTCATCGCTGAAGACGACACGTCTCCATTCGTCCCTCCATTCACGCCTGTCGCTACACCACTGGAGGCGGGCTGCAAGATGTTGGGGCGTGAGCGGAAGACGGCCTAACGGTGTGCGGGACCGTAGCCCAGCTTCATGGAGACGGTTGCGAATGGTCCTCGCCGATACCCCAGGAGCAACAGTGTCCCTAATTTGCTGGGAAGTGGCGGTGCGGTTCCCTACGGCACTGCGTAGGATCCTACGGTCTTGGCGTGCATCCGTGCGTCGCTGCGGTCCGGTCCCAGGTCGACGGGCACGTGCACCTTCCGCCGACCACTGGCGACAACATCGATGTACTGTGGAGACCTCACGCCCCACGTGTTGAGCAATTCGGCGGTACGTCCACCCGGCCTCCCGCATGCCCACTATACGCCCTCGCTCAAAGTCCGTCAACTGCACATACGGTTCACGTCCACACTGTCGCAGCATGCTACCAGTGTTAAAGACTGCGATGGAGCTCCGTATGCCACGGCAAACTGGCTGACACTGACGGCGGCGGTGCACAAATGCTGCGCAGCTAGCGCCATTCGACGGCCAACACCGCGGTTCCTGGTGTATCCGCTGTGCCGTGCGTGTGATCATTGCTTGTACAGCCCTCTCGCAGTGTCCGGAGCAAGTATGGTGGGTCTGACACACCGGTGTCAATGTGTTCTTTTTTCCATTTCCAGGAGTGTATATATATATATATATATATATATATATATATATATATATATATAACCCTTTTAATCGTACAATTTCGTCTCAGTTATCTTTTGTCATAAATCTCAATATTCAGATTACAATTCTTCAAACCAAGCTCAGGCTAATCGGCACGAAGACAATCTCGGAAGCTTTTTTTTTTTTTAACAACCACCAGAGAGAGTACTACAAAGAATAATTATGCGCTCATGCCATAGCTATTGTATGAAACTATTTTGCGCATGGATTCTGCGAGTATGAAAATAGAAAATATGTAAACGTCATTCAAGGGTAGAATTGTATCAGAATAATACATCGAATATAAAGAGATATTACAATTGCCCCTCGCAGCGAGCAAAGTTAATGATAATGCACTTTGCGAGCTAACAGGAAAAATTTGTTGGGTTGTTTATTCAAAAGAGGAATATTTTGAATTAATAGAATTTTACTATAGAGAGTATGGGTATCATGTTAAGACAGTAAGTTACGAGAATACCTAAGCTGTAGCTTTTACATGTACCAGGGTATACCCGCATCCCGAGTACATAACCAGGGAAGATGTATATTGGTGTAATTACGAAAAAGGTCTACCCATTTGGGAACTGGTCTTCACAGGGAAACCCTGGAAAACTCGGAAGAATAGACCCCAGCTCAGGTATTAAAGAAGATAGGAAAGCCTAAATCCAGTAATTTTGAAGTATATATAGAGGCTCCATAGATTAGATCGAAGGAAAAGTGCCTGAAAGCCAAAAAAAATTTTACAATATTGCTCAAAATATTTTACAAAATTCTTCGTTCGACGATGCAGCCGGCGATCTCGTTGTGAAGTCGATGGAACAGGAACATTGGGTGTGGACAGCGGGTAGGCGACGTACAGCGTTTGGTGGAGGCGGCACGGAGGACAGGCGATGGCTTATGGTACAGGACAGAAGCTGGTAATGTGTCGTAGAAACAACAAGATGAACTCAGGAACAGATGGTCAGGGACGTGAACATGGAACAGGTTTAAACAGGTTTAAAGTGGAATAAGAAAAGGTTCTGACTGAATAAATCCCTGGAAGAGAGTGGATTCAGGAAACGAAGTCCATATTTCATCGTTGAACTCAAAATCGGAGTGGATTCTTATATTCTTCCATCTGTACTAGACTGGAACTTCCATCAGTCGTGACAATTGCGAATTTTTTTGTAGTCCTCAATACCAATTACAACCGTTGATTGTCCAAAATATTGCCAAATAGACTGTGGGCATTTAAATTATGTTGTAGCTCATATCGAATGTATTCCTCACAAAATTTTTTTTAAAAATCTAATCTTCGTTTTATTATAGTGCAGGTTTGCTTTCAATTACGAAATTATGGGTAAAATTTAAGTTTACACCTGATGAAAAATTTTAAATATGGGCATATGACACTGACTCCACAAAAGGAATAATTTCTAGAAAAAAATTGTCTGAAAAATTTTCATTATTCTTGTAATTAATTGATTTATAGATCCACTTGCAAATAAATATCATTAATGATGACGTATGTTCATTTAAAAAATCATCCACTCACAGAATCTTCTTCATTCTCTCATGAACATTTATGGGAATATATTTCAACAATTATGTCCATAATATGAAACTGCTATTCTTAAAATGATAATTAAAATTCTTAAATTAATTATCCTGGTAAAGAAGGCATAATGGAAAATCGAAAAATTATAATAATTTTCTCTCTCGCAACCAGAGAGTTTCTTCAACTGTTTGCAGCAGTGACATTATCGACTGTTGCTTCATTTCACAGTTCATTGTTTTCTCCCGCAAACAGCGCACATCATACACACAGTGCATTTACCTACATATCCCGCACTGTTCAAGTTTCACACGCAATTCAAACATAAGTGCCGTGTCTTGGGGAAATGTAGATGCACTTTCTTTGGTTATCACTATGGCTTCTGCTCATAGTCCACACTTAAAAGCACTAGTATTTAACAATTTCTTCTGCCTATCTTAAAATTTTGTGATAAACTATCACAGGAGTAATCTCACTGTCTCTTAACCTATCACAGGAGCAATCTCACTGTCTCTTACCCTCTAGACAACATAAACTTCTTGATATTTACGGTATAATAATAATTTTTACTTATGGACCGTCTGATAGCAACTGAATAAAACACAATTTTAGTGCCATACGCGTTTCGCCTTTATTTTCTGCAAGGCATCATCAGTGGCCTGGAATATGTACATATGTTAGCTATTTAATTTACATTTTTGTCACTGTGCCTATAGGTTATAAACAGTTCAGGTGGTTGGTATTTCCTATTAAGTAGTAATGTTTTGAACTGTACTTACAGGTTGCGTGGACAATTTTTTACATATTACGCTCCTGTTGCATGTTATGTACATATTCCAGGCCACTGATGATGCCTTGCAGAAAATAAAGGCGAAACGCGTATGGCACTAAAATTGTGTTTTATTCAGTTGCTGTCAGACGGTCCATAAGTAAAAATTATTAATATACTGTAATATTACATTCAACTGAGGAAGACAGGACTACAAAAGGTTGAAGATGTCGATACAGCTATGTCAAGCATTCCCTGTCAACGTGTACAACAGGTTCAAGAAAATACATCTGAAACTCCATAAGACGATACAGCACATAAAATTCAACAAAACATGCAAAAAGAACGATTTAATTCCAAGTTACATTAATGTAAATGTTAAAAACAGTTCTACAGTGGCACAAAAGTCGAAATCATTTGCAGAACGATATTGGTTACTACATGAAATTAAGATGCTCTATTCGAAAAAACAGCACCTCAACATGATGCTCTATGATACTCATCTAGAATTGGCAAAAAACCTAGGAAACGCCGCAGTTTTCATGGCACTAGTAGAAAAAACTGAACACAACACATACACAGCAATGAAACATTTACAAAACAAACATAAACAGAACATAATGAAACTAACAGTAAAAAAGACGCAAAAATACATTTACATTTTAAATGTGAAATCACATGAACACCAACACACATTCCATCCACGCTTAGTTAACCTAACAGAGACAGAACTACACGAAAATGAAAAAATGCTCTTGGAAAAAGGTTTGAAACACTGCACCAATAGCAAAGTAAACAATCATTACATAGAAAATCTCATAGTAGAAACTGAACACATCCTTACACGTGAAGAACAACAAAATAATTGTGAAATAAACATAGGACTGACAAGAGAAGTAGTAAAAGAAGAAATAAAAGGCATGATAAAACAAACACAGCAGACACAATAAGAACAACCAAACAGAAGCAGCCACTATGAAAAGGTTAAAACAAAAGTTAACAAACGATAACATTTTAATAACAAGAGCAGACAAGGGAAATGTAACAGTACTCATGGATAAAGCGCAATACATCACAAAAACCAAGGAATACATATACACCAATGCCATACAAAAACTGAAATCAGATCCAACCACACGATTCCAGGCAAATGTGAAACGAACACTGAAAAACATTGAACACACACTCACAGACAAACAGAAATACTACTAAACACAGAAAAACCCGCAAGCACCAACACTCCACAGTCAACCGAAAGTACATAAAGACAGAATACCAATGAGAGCTGTTGTCAACTTCAAGAAATCCCCAACATACCGCATAGCCAAACACCTCCAAAAGTTAGTTACAAAACACTATAAAGGAGAAAACAACAGAACAGTGATAAACACAGGAAACCTAATAGAAAACATACAGAACATACAGGTACCACACACAGCCTCACTGATTTCATTCGATATAGAAAATATGTATACCTCCATCCCTATCACAGAAACAATAGAAATCATAGAACAAAACCTCTCATCCCACAGCAACCTCACCACAGACGCAATAAAGGAAATAACAGATATGCTCAGACTGACAACTGAACAAAACTACTTTCAGTTTGAGAAAGAATATTATCTACAAACTGATGGACTGCCTATGGGATCCCCAATATCAGGAACACTAGCAAACATTCTCATCAGTCACCTAGAAAATCAGATATTTGAAAAGATCACCACAAATGAAAGTTTCAAAATCATATATTGGTACAGATATGTGGATGACATTATTTGTCTGGTAGATGAGCCAAGTGAAAAAATAGATGTACTCCATTCAGAAATAAACAAAGCTCATCAGAACATAAAATTCACACTAGAAAAAGAAAAAGAAAATCAAATAAATTTTCTTGACATTACAATTAAAAAAGAAAATTGCAAACATACATTTAACATCTTTAGAAAACCAACAGCCACAGACACAATAATACATTCCACATCCAACCACCCCCACAGCCAAAAAATTGCAGCACTAAGACATATGTTACATAGATTAAACAGAATCCCACTCAGCAAGAGAAACTATGAACAAGAAATGAGTACAATCATGCAAATAGCTAGGAACAACGGGTATGACACACATGTGGTACACAGGCTCAATCAAAAATTAAAAGCACAAATACAAAACAAACACTGCATTCCCAGAATACAAATGAACTCCCAAGCTGAAAACCTACAAACACACTCAACAAACACACACAATGACAACACCACACAGAAAAGAACCAGATGGTACACCATGACCTACACACATAAACTAACACAAAGAGTTGCAAACATCCTAAAGAGACAGGGTTTCAAAATAGCATGTAAGCCTGGGAAAACCCTTCAATCACACCTAAGCCAGCCAGCTACCACGAGGGACAAATTCCAACAATCAGGAATATATAAAATTGAATGTCAAAGTTGTGATGCAGTGTACATAGGAATCACATGCAGGAATTTTGAAACAAGATACAAAGAACATATCAGATGTTGGATGAATGAAACAAACCATTCCACATTTGCAGAGCACTTAAAACACTATAACCATCATCCTACAAACATGAACAAGAAATGAAAATAATGAGAATAAGCAACCATGACAAACATCTTATACAAATGCAAGAAATTTCCGCATCCAGAAAGCCATAGCAGAAAACAAACATGTGATAAATGAACAAACTCACATCAGCACAGGCTCCCTACTACACTTAGTAAAGAAAATGATAACATAAAACCAAAAGACTCTTCCCCACACCATCTGGACACACACACACACACACACACACATACACACACACACACACACACAAACACACACACAGCACAAAAAAATTAATATCACACACACACACACACACACACACACACACACACAGAAACGCACACACATATGCATACACGAACAGACCACAGATACTTCAGTAGTTACACTCATAGGGTTGGCAATAACAGTCGATCTTTGGCAAAAGGCATTCGACAGTCGGCAACAGAAACCAAAACATGGCATAAAAACAAGCATTCAGTTCACAGTGCTGTCGAATGTGGAAAAAAACCGCAAATTGGCGTTCATAAGAAGAAGAACAACACATAAAATGCAACAGGAGCGTAATATGTAAGAAATTGTCCATGCAACCTGTAAGTACAGTTCAAAAATTACTACTTAATAGGAAATACCAACCACCAGAACTGTTTATAACCTATAGGCACAGTGACAAAAATGTAAATTAAATAGCTAACATATGTACATATTCCAGGCCGCTGATGATGCCTTGCAGAAAATAAAGGCGAAACGCGTATGGCACTAAAATAGTGTTTTATTCAGTTGTTGTCAGACGGTCCATAAGTAAAAATTATTAATATACCGTAATATTACATGCAACTGAGGAAGACAGGACTACCAAAAGTTCTTGATATTTATATACACACTCGACTCGTAGTCAAATTCCACTCGAAATTCTTCTCCATATTTCGTATCACAGATCTAAGATCCTTCAAAAAATTTCTTAATATCATTATGCGGGAACAATCCCCTTATTCTTTTCTATTCGGGATATGCCAACAAGTATGATCCAGGATTTGGTATATTTGCAATAACATGTGGTCCGGTATAAATAAGATTCCATTTCTTTATGTTCTTCATCAGTTTCGAGGAATGGATGTGTCGCCTCAATAAAACCCTTTCTCCATATTATTTTATTAATGTCTCTCGCATCCAGAACTAATCTTACGTTGCCTCCAGGTTTTGGAACGACTAAGAGCGTAGAACAATATGGACTAGTTGATGGCTCAATCAAGTCCCATTCTAACATTCTATTTATCTCCATTTGAACAGATTGTTCTAAACGCCAGGGGATCGGAAAGTGCGTGTAACAGTAAGTCTGATGTGGCTTCACTTGTAGATGACAAATATACCCTTTAATAATTCCTGGCTTCTCATCAAAAATATCTTCATATGCCTCTAACAAATAATGAAGCTGCTGCCTTTGTTCTCCGGTAAGCTGATTTGATTCACTAGCTTTTATCATTGTTGTTTGGTTAAAGTCCTCCTGTTGTATCAAATCCTTTGAAAGCTCCTTCCAACGACCGTTTGTAGTGTCAATTAATTGAATTATGGCACCGTGACAGTATTTCTAAGGCACCGTTTCCTTTCTATTTAAATCCAGTGCTATCTCTTCTCCATTTAATCTAAATTTAACTATTCCTTCCAAAAAATCAATCTGACAATCGTACTCCTGCGTACTCCCAATACCAAGAATACAGTCCACTAATAACTTCTCCACTACAAGGAACGTGCACTTTATTGCTACATTTCCCATTTTCATCTCTAATTGTGTTTGTATTTTGACATTGGGAGAGCGTGCTCCAACACCTCCGATGATTTTGCAGTTCTGTACCGGCAAAATTGGTACCTTCTTCTTCCTAATAATTCTCCTTAAAAGAGCGCCTGAGATGACATTGGCGGAAGCGGCGGAGTCTAATATCACATTCGTTGGAACTTCCTCTATTTCAACAAATACTTCCGATACCGGAACACTCGATCTGTCATTATGACACGTTATTAAATCCTTTGTTAACTCTTCAGTCAATAGCTCACCATCATTATATCTTAACAATTGTAATTTTACTGTTTCGCCCCTAACAGATCCCCTGACCGCTCCTCCACGGCACGATGCGGTCATGTTTAGTTTGACTGATTGTTGGTCCGATTGGTATTTGTCCCTTCAGCTACTTCAGTGATTATCGGTTGTTGTGATTAATTCTGTCTATATTGCCTTGCTTGATTCGTGTAATTATTGTTGTTGTTCTGCTGGTGTTGGTAGAACTGTCCTGTGTTGCCATACATTGGATTATATCGATTAGAATTCCTATTGTTCCTAAAATACACTCCTGGAAATTGAAATAAGAACACCGTGAATTCATTGTCCCTGGAAGGGGAAACTTTATTGACACATTCCTGGGGTCAGATACATCACATGATCACACTGACAGAACCACAGGCACATAGACGCAGGCAACAGAGCATGCACAATGTCGGCACTAGTACAGCGTATATCCACCTTTCGCAGCAATGCAGGCTGCTATTCTCCCATGGAGACGATCGTAGAGATGCTGGATGTAGTCCTGTGGAACGGCTTGCCATGCCATTTCCACCTGGCGCCTCAGTTGGACCAGCGTTCGTGCTGGACGTGCAGACCGCGCGAGACGACGCTTCATCCAGTCCCAAACATGCTCAATGGGGGACAGATCCGGAGATCTTGCTGGCCAGGGTAGTTGACTTACACCTTCTAGAGCACGTTGGGTGGCACGGGATACATGCGGACGTGCATTGTCCTGTTGGAACAGCAAGTCCCCTTGCCGGTCTAGGAATGGAAGAACGATGGGTTCGATGACGGTTTGGATGTACCGTGCACTATTCAGTGTCCCCTCGACGATCACCAGTGGTGTACGGCCAGTGTAGGAGATCGCTCCCCACACCATGATGCCGGGTGTTGGCCCTGTGTGCCTCGGTCGTATGCAGTCCTGATTGTGGCGCTCACCTGCACGGCGCCAAACACGCATACGACCATCATTGGCACCAAGGCAGAAGCGACTCTCATCGCTGAAGACGACACGTCTCCATTCGTCCCTCCATTCACGCCTGTCGCGACACCACTGGAGGCGGGCTGCACGATGCTGGGGTGTGAGCGGAAGACGGCCTAACGGTGTGCGGGACCGTAGCCCAGCTTCATGGAGACGGTTGCGAATGGTCCTCGCCGATACCCCAGGAGCAACAGTGTCCCTAATTTGCTGGGAAGTGGCGGTGCGGTCCCCTACGGCACTGCGTAGGATCCTACGGTCTTGGCGTGCATCCGTGCGTCGCTGCGGTCCGGTCCCAGGTCGACGGGCACGTGCACCTTCCGCCGACCACTGGCGACAACATCGATGTACTGTGGAGACCTCACGCCCCACGTGTTGAGCAATTCGGCTGTACGTCCACCCGGCCTCCCGCATGCCCACTATACGCCCTCGCTCAAAGTCCGTCAACTGCACATACGGTTCACGTCCACGCTGTCGCGGCATGCTACCAGTGTTAAAGACTGCGATGGAGCTCCGTATGCCACGGCAAACTGGCTGACACTGACGGCGGCGGTGCACAAATGCTGCGCAACTAGCGCCATTCGACGGCCAACACCGCGGTTCCTGGTGTGTCCGCTGTGCCGTGCGTGTGATCATTGCTTGTACAGCCCTCTCGCAGTGTCCGGAGCAAGTATGGTGGGTCTGACACACCGGTGTCAATGTGTTCTTTTTTCCATTTCCAGGAGTGTAGCCCCTCGCTGCACCATTACTAAAGTTTACATTATGGCAATAATTATTGTTTGCATTTTGCCCATTTCTAAGTCTCCTCGGAGAGTGTAGTTGGTTAGATTATTGTTACTGCTACCATTACTGCCATTCCCATTCGAGTTGCAGCTCGGATTCACTTCAATTACTCTTCTTTGATATGACATTTCTCTTGCCCTTTTATTGTCATCCTCAATTATATTAATATGATCAAGCGTAGTCATAAATGAGTCTTATCATTTATATATAACAGCTGATTCCTTATACTGGTGGGTAGTCTGGACTTAAGTATCCTAAGTATATCCGGCAAAGGAATCGGTACATCCCAATACAAAGATTTATTAATGTATTTCTCAAAATCTCTCTTTAGAGACCCTCTAGAAAATGAGAAAGGCTGAGGATAAAATGCCGGCCGGAGTGGCAGAGCGGTTCTAGGCGCCACAGTCTGGAACCGCGTGACCGGTATGGTCTCAGGTTCGAATCCTGCCTCGGGTATGGATGTGTGTGATGTCCTTAGGTTAGTTAGGTTTAAGTAGTTCTAAGTTCTAGGGGACTGATGACCAAAGTACTTAAGTCCCATAGTGCTCAGAGCCATTTCTTTTCAGGATATAATACTCCCTGCCTAAGTCTTTCTTGTATTCCAGCAGACCAATATTTTCCTAGAAAAGCCTGCTCAAATTCTTTGTAATATTTACAAGAAGATGTTTGTTCGGATGCCCACAATGCTCCTGATCCTTGTATATATCCAGATACAAAACTTATCTTTTGCCATTCCGTCCAAGATCGTGGAACTAGACCTCTGAAACTTCGAATAAAGACAACAGGATGAACATTCTTTTTGTCAGGCTTAAAGATTTGAAATTGTCTCTGTTTAATCATCTTCTCCTCAACGGTACTACGATTCCAAAAATCGTCCTTTTCGTACTCTTCCCTGTGACTATCCCTTATATCGAATCTAACTTGTGATGTACCAGTTCTGTCTACATCGGATCTTGACGTGGACGGAATGTCACGCGCAGATTGAGAATTTTGTTTCCTACTTCTCGCTGTTTCTAAATCCTCCTGCGAGAGATTTAGTGATCTATCTATATTTTCTTTCCAACGCGAGAATTCTTCGCAAAGTTGTTTACGAACTTCCTTTAACCCTTTGTCGAAAAAATTCTCCTCGGAACTCTCCGAAATCGACTGTAAAGCTACTTTCACAGTTTTTTCTATCGTTTCAAAAGGAAAATTTTGCCGCTGTAATGTCATTTCTGAAAACTTTCCCGCAAGTACATTCATTCTATGTTCCACTGTCGTCTGTTTTTCCTTCACTTCGTCAAATTGCTTCTTTAAATTATCTTGGGATTTTATAATTTCTGGTATCATAGCTACGGAACACTATATGTCCCCTTGAGCTTGTATTACTTGAGGAAACAATTCTACTTGTTTTTGTATTGTGTCAATTTTGACGGATACATATTTGGTTAGTTCCGCTTTTAATTTACTATTGTTTTCTTGACATTGTTGGCGGACCTGCTCAATTTGAGCAATAAGATTCTGTTTGGTCCTAACTGCCTGTTCTTTTATTTCCTGTGTCTGGGTATTTAATCTCTGATCTAATTCGGGAAAGGTTGCTCTTAATTGATTTGGAATTCTGTTTGATTTTCGGCTAATTGATTTTGGAGTTCATTTTGTATAACGGATAAGTCTCGTTTTACCCCCCCCCCCCCCTCCCTCCTTGGCCTTCGGCTAATAGAGACAACTGTTGCATAATAACAACTAATGTGTCAACAACACTCTGATCAGCTGTTGTATGAATGTTTTCTGAACCAGCAGGATTATTTATATTGCTACCGCTAGCCACAACAGTCTCAGAATTGCTATCCGTGGCCTCTGCTTCTGCACAAACAGCTGAAGGCTGTTGCACTTCTCGTTGCTGATTCAATGACATTGTAAATGCCGCTCTAGCCAATACCATTAAATAACTGTCAATATCAGATTCTAGTCACTAAATACAATTTCAAATTTACTGTCGTAGACAGACTTAACTTTCAAATTACTTCACAGATGGTATACAGTTCAATGTCCAGATATGAACATCACACAATATACAGTTCTACAATCTAACTACTATCTGGAAAAAAGTTCTTACTAAATTGATTTCAAACTATTTTAACTACAGGATAAAAAAATTAGATTTCCCTGGCCTTGTTCTGTAGTCTCGGTGTTGTCCAGTAGTTGAAATCGTTTCTTGGTATCAGCAATCTTGTACTATGGGCACCGTATCTCACTTCAGGCTCGTTACCTCTCGTTCTCGTTGGTTTTCATGAAACAAAAAATACATATATTGTATAACAATCCAAGAGAGTCCTGTCACACTGGCGCCACCGTAATTTTTCCTCCTATCTATGTAGTTCTCAATTCGTTCGAGCAATCAATCATTCATGATAGGAAACACAGTCATAGCTCAGTCACACAAAATGATTCAGAAATTTTACTTATTAGAATGAAATCAGGTGATGATTCTTCTTCTCTGCAGGCTCGTGCTTTGCGGCTGTCTGCTAATCTGTACAAATAAAATGCCTCGTAATTTTGGGAGCGTTGTATAATCAGTCGGGAAGCCTCAGATCAAGCGGATATTTGGTTTTGATGAAGTTTAACCTTCCGAAGAAGTAATGGAGCTCTTGGATTATTAAATGCAGGTTCGTATCCAGTCTTTCGGAAGTTCCCTTCTGATTAACAACTACGCAATATATCGTTGAATATCATTAATTCTCAAATGTCAAATACACACCTTTTGTATGAGGGAGCAATATATATATATTTCCCTTTTAATCGTACAATTTCGTCTCAGTTATCTTTTGTCATAGATCTCAATATTCAGATTACAATTCTCCAAACCAAGCTCAGGCTAATCGGCACGAAGACAATCTCGGGAGCTTTTTTTTTCTAACAACCACCAGAGAGAGTACTACAAAGAATAATTATGCGCTCATGCCATAGCTATTGTATGAAACTGTTTTGCGCATGGATTCTGCGAGTATGAAAATAGAAAATTTGTAAACGTCATTCAAGGGTAGAATTGTATCAGAATAATTCATCTAATGTAAAGAGATATTACAATTAGCACCCTTTAGGTGGACACCATACATACTGTAAGTGTGGCATCATGGTACAGCACTATTAGATCGCAGTCTCTGTAACAAAGTATGACTGAATAAATGATCTCTAGCATGTAAACCATGCATTTCTGGACAAAAGTTCATTACACATTTTTTTATTCTGTATCCTCTCATTGATCAAACCTTAGAGTTCGTACATGGTAGAAAAAAATCACCCTGTATGTGTTTAAGAATTAACAATGAATGGACACACCGCACAGTCGTTTATCTACATTCGCAGTTAGGGGTGATTTAGCGATGATACAGAAACTGGAAGCATACTGCTGAATCATTGGTTGCTACTGAAATTACAGAAAAACTGGTAAAACTGCTAAAATTCATCGCACTATCAACTGTGGTGTTTACTACAGTACATCGACAGTGTCATTACCATCCTATCAGTCCACTGGTGTTGATTGCCTGATATTCACTTATTGGAGATGGAGTGAGGGTCTTGGTGGGTACAACACCCTCTGCGGATGGCCTGTACTGAAACAGTGATCATGTCCAGGACTGTAATATGAGGACTCAATCAAAATAGAATGCCTAGACATCTGCTACCACATAACTGTGAAAGATGACTTTAAATGTAAAGGTCATTAGTCAACCTTGGTCAGCTGTTTGGAAACACCTGCAACGCTGCAAAACCCTTCCTGTTTCCATGTGTTATGATGACTGAAATTTTTTTGTCTATAAGGAACAGCGCCTCTGTCTTTTATTTCAGTCATCCTGTGTGTTATGGGAGCAGTAGCAGCATAATTTAAACTGTACGATGTCCAGTTCCCTCTGAGAGCCAATGGATGGATGTCAGTTGAGCACCTGACATAGACCTTGAAGTCGTGGTGGAGAAAACAGAATAAAGGCTGTATATGTAGCTGTAGACATAGACTGTTTGGATGTGCTACACTACAAAAAAACTATTTATCAAACAACGACATACGGACTCTCGCTTGCAACTGATAGCCTGTGGGATATTGTCCTCCCACAGTGTAGGTGACAAAACTTTACACTGGTCTGTGGAAGTGACTTCAATCATGAGCCACCTCTCCAATGAACCAATACCTGAATATTTAATGGAAGCCCCACGTATCGTCGATGGCAGCCCCAGAGGTATTTGTTTTCGATATATCAGAAGACATGGGTGGAGTGATATATTATAGAGTTCTCTACCAGGTGACGTTAGTGGAGTTTTATAGTTCACAGTTTTTATCTGTTGGCTGGAACAAAATAACGATGAGGGAGACAATGTATGGATGACAGACACGAATGTGTCCTGAGAGGTGCAGATCTTCCTTGGACTGCTGTACCTGTATGTAGTTTGGAGACATGTCACAATGAGTAGCACACTCGTCATTCTTCTTCCAGTTCCTGCACCACGTTTGGTCTTCATAATTTCCTTGAAAGAAGCACCAATGTAATTGTTTATACTATCTCAAGTTGCATGAAAAAGCTTTGTTTGCCACTGGCTTTACACATTGTACACAGTTGGCACAGCTATGACAACATGTTCTCATCTCCACCTAGTGGTCAAAACATGGTCCTTTCACATTAACTCAGTTCACCCTTTTTCTCCATGGGATGCAAAATATCTTAGGTATAGCGCTCTCCGACTTCTGTTCGGTTTCGACTTAAATTGGGACGATCACATGGACGAAGCTGCAGGGAGGGCAGGGCAGAGACTGAAGAGCAATACAGGATTCAGTGGGACTATGTACAAAACTGCACTAGAGTTTTTGCTGTATGGGATCCTAAGCAGATACGTTCCAAAAATGTGACGTGTTCTGGAATATGAAGATGGCATGAACAGGAATAACCAATGGCTGTAATCATTAAAAGACATCTTCATAGACTCTATTACAAATCTGAGGCAGCATTTCTACCAGAAAGCGTAACTCTACCAGCGACTCTTGTGTGTGCCTGTAGACGCTTTCACTGGGTGACGGTAACACAGCCGTTGTGATCGTGTTTTCAGTAGTGCAGTCCTTACGTGAAATGCATGTTGCTGGTGGTAGAATCCTTCTTTGGTCAGCTTCACATGTCGATTTTTAATAGTGCTCCTCAAAAAAAAACATCGTCTTCCTTCCGGGATTCCCAGTTGAACCACATGGTGAGTGTATTTCGACTACTGGAAGTGACTCTGATGATCAATTTCATTAATTAGTCTATCAATGACATGCGCTTGGCGGGTGGTAGCGATGGGTGTGGTATTACAGATGTGATTCTTGACTTGGAGTGGTAGTCAGGCGGTTTCTCTTTTCGTTGTGGCGATGTCTTTCAAAGATATTTCAATTTCTTACCTACATACGGAGAGACGACCATCTTAATAAAATCAGATGTAATACCGAATTTATGAAGTGATACCTACTATAAACATAATACTTACAACTTCCCTGAGTTGTTACCTTAAGGATACAGGGTACTTTTCTGGCTCAATACTATGTATCAATCAACACCTATTTCTTTCAGGCACTGTTTATAATGTATAAGTTTACGTTTTTTTTTATTTTTTAGCCGACCGGGGTGGCCGAGAGGTTCTAGGATCTACAGTCTGGAACCGCGTGACCGCTACGGTCGCAGGTTCGAATCCTGCCTCGGACATGGATGTGTGTGATGTCCTTAGGTTAGTTAGGTTTAAGTAGTTGTAAGTTCTAGGGGACTGATGACCTCAGAAGTTAAGTCCCATAGTGCTCAGAGCCATTTGAACCATTTGAACAGATTTTTTGTTGATATCGGGTAATGCAGGACACTTTCTAAACAAATCAGAAGTATTTTGAATATTTTTGAACCTGTTTAGAGTTATTAAATAAAATACAAAGAAATTGATGCAATTTTTTTCCAAAATGCTTCCTCAAATTGAGGTACCATTCACTCTAATGTCATACCTTTGAAGGAGACCAGATTTTTACCAGATATGCATGACATGATGGCTGAGGTACTAGACCTATTTAATCCCACCTATTATGTATATTGCAAGGATCAAAAAATATCACATCTTACGTTTTAATTTTTATAATTGTTTTCGTAATAAAAATGTTATTTTTTTTTCTATAATTTAGTTGGTGCTGCAATAAAGTCTAGGTCTGATACATAATTATGGACTATTGCAAGTTATAGAAAAAAATTAGAGCAATGCTTTGTAAACTTTAGGAAATATTTATACCTGAATTCTGAAAAATACAACCTGCGGGAAGTTGCGAATGAAGCTATTAGCCCAACTGAACTGTGCCTCAGAACATTCCTGAAGCATAGTCTTCATCCTGCAGCATTTCTTCATCTTCAGACCTCTCCTTGGCATTCCTTTTCGCACTTCTTGCTCCTTTGGTAATTTGAAGAACGAATCTTTCGGCTTCATGCACCCGTTGTCTGCGACATGCAAGCAGTTGATCTTCCACATTGGAGCCACATTTTATGACCAAATTTTTCAGGACTTCCAACCTTGTTATCACGCCATCATTTAAACATACCACTTTTAATGCATTTAGTCCTACAAAATCATTCGTGGGTAATCTTACCCATGAGCAATGCTTTAAACTTTGATTTGTATTCTGAGTGCCTCCATGAAGACGTTTACTAAGCAAAACAGAGTCACTCAGGTCTCTACAAATTGGTTTCATTTCATTCACAACAGGCTCAGAAAGAGAATGCTTATGATGGTATATTTGACTACTTTCTTTTGCTTTCTGGTAACCACACCAAGAATCTTCTCCTTTAGCGCAAAGTCCGTGAACAAGGTTGTCATCTGAGGACAACTTATTAAAGTAGGTGGCGCACACGGCGTTTCTCATTGCTGTAACATCATTCAGAGGTGCAGTTCGTCTAATGGCCAGTCCATAACAACTGTGAAGAACGTCTATTTCAGTTTCTGTCGATCTGCCCGGCCAGACAGAAATTTTCCGTCAGATATCAACTTTCCTTTCATTTATCTTCGTAACTTCTTCAATCTAGCTCCAATCTTTTCTTGCACGTGTACGCAACACTCCAGTTTTGTTACCAAGTTATCACCATACACATTGGACTCATTAATTTTACTGATAGCTTTCGAGTCGCTATCGCGACGTACTTCGTATATCTAACGTTATAAACGGGCACCGACCTCTGAAATATTTTTAGAGCTACATCACACTCCATACCTCCACTGTAACCATCATAATTCTTAGAACACTGATGTTCTTTAGTATGTCCTTCACTGTTACCATGGCAGGTGTGGCAGCGCTTAGATAAGCACTCAACATCAACAACTTTTCCATTCTCCAGACAAGTAGCACTTACAACACCATTCAAGGAACGATGTCCTCGACGTTGCCATGTTCCACCAAGTGCAACAGCAATGTTCCTGGTTCCACTAATATTTACAGTTTTTTCTACTGCACCTTTCATAGATGCTTTAGACATAACCGTCAAGGCACCTAAAAGTATTTTTACGTACTTTCTGAACCTACTGGGAGGAGGAGGAAGGTCCATCGAACCACGAAACGTAGAACAGCCTATTTTCCTTTTCCTATTGCAAGCATTGCATACACTAACTTCAAATTCACATCATATGAATTATGCAAGATGTTCGAAGTCATTTTCGAGGCAGATTTATTGCAGGATCTACATAGAACAACTAATTTTGACGGTAAACACTTCCTGCTACTTCGTTGTTCAGTTATTTCCAGATAGTCTACACCATCACATTGTTTACATTTCTCCACTTCCTTTATCAAAGAAGATAAGATGCTCACATCAACAACAACAAATACACTACAAACAGCGTCATTGTTAACACAAAAATTTAAATCACGAGTCGTGCCATGGGGAGTTCCTTCCCTGAAGAACAGATGCATAGGTTACTTTCAACAGTGTGGCTTGCTTTGTTTGTGAACTGGTTACCAGTCACGGAATTTCCTTTTATCGAATTTCTTAATGCGTAGCATAGTTCGTATTTAGGGCACACTAAATGATATGTACTTCCACAAATATATGTAGCACTTGGCTAACAAACATTCACTAACACGGGAAGAAACTGCTTCAGCGAAACAAAGGCAAATACTAGCAAAGATAATCATTAACAGACAGTAGAAATCTGCACTGTTACCAACATATACAATGTATCATACGTATAATCGCTGGAAACAGGAAGTTCACAATTCTTTTAAATCTGTTTCTGTAACAAAAATAAAGAGGATGTGGCGGCATAATGACCATAACTTTAAAATTTGGCATATACAGGGTGATTCAAAAAGAATACCACAACTTTAGGAATTTAAAACTCTGCAACGACAAAAGGCAGAGCTAAGCACTATCTGTCGGCGAATTAAGGGAGCTATAAAGTTTCATTTAGTTGTACATTTGTTCGCTTGAGGCGCTGTTGACTAGGCGTCAACGTCAGTTGATGCTAAGATGGCGACCGCTCAACAGAAAGCTTTTTGTGTTATTGAGTACGGCAGAAGTGAATCGACGACAGTTGTTCAGCGTGCATTTCGAACGAAGTATGGTGTTAAACCTCCTGATAGGTGGTGTATTAAACGTTGGTATAAACAGTTTACAGAGAATGGGTGTTTGTGCAAAGGGAAAAGTTCTGGATGGCCGAGAACGAGTTTTGAAAATGTAGCACGCATCCAGCAAGCATTTGTTCGCAGCCCAGGAAAATCGACTCGCAGAGCTAGCAGAGAGCTGCAAATTCCACAATCAACTGTATGGAGAGTCCTACGAAAAAGGTTAGTTATGAAATCTTATCGTCTGAAATTGGTTCAAGCACTGTCTGCAGCTGATAAGATTAAAAGAATCGATTTCTGTGATTTTATCCTTGCTCAAATGGAAACAGATGAATCTTTCGTTTCAAAGATTGTGTTTGGTGATGAAGCAACTTTCCACACTAACGGGAAAGTCAACCGTCACAATGTCTGTATATGGGGCACTGAGAATCCGCAGGAAACAACTCAGTATGAATGTGACTCGCCTAAGGTGAACGTTTTCTGTGCCATTTCAGCCAATAAAGTTTTTGGTCCCTTTTTCTTCGAAGGTGCTACTGTAACTGGACTACAGTATCTGGAGATGTTAGAGAATTGGCTGTTCCCTCAGCTCGAACAAGAAGCACAACAATTCATATTTCAGCAGGATGGAGCGTCACCACATTGGCACTTATCTGTCCATAACTACCTGAACGTCAACTACCCGAGGCGATGGATCGGCCGCCAGGCAGCCCGTGACAGAGCACTTCATCACTGGCCTCCAAGAAGCCCTGCTCTTACCCCCTGCGATTTTTTCGTATGGGGGTATGTTAAGGATATGGTGTTTCGGCCATCTCTCCCAGCCACCATTGATGATTTGAAACGAGAAATAACAGCAGCTATCCAAACTGTTACGCCTGATATGCTACAGAGAGTGTGGAACGAGTTGGAGTATCGGGTTGATATTGCTCGTGTGTCTGGAGGGGGCCATATTGAACATCTCTGAACTTGTTTTTGAGTGAAAAAAAAACCTTTTTAAATACTCTTTGTAATGATGTATAACAGAAGGTTATATTATGTTTCTTTCATTAAATACACAATTTTAAAGTTGTGGTATTCTTTTTGAATCACCCTGTATATGTCATTTTTCATTTGAAGCCTTATAATGTATATATCAATGTAATCACGATTTTTTCCACCATTTACAAGTACCCAGCATCCTTAAGAGACTTGATATGTGTCGAGGCATTTGGCTGCTTTAAGGGAGTCAGCAGGCGCTCTGTAACAGGCAGGTCTTAGTACTCCATCATGCGGCAAAAATTAATTTAATGTTCTAGTCCTGTGGTACATGGTGTAAGAGATATTAAGCCGGTTAGAACAATTTGTTTCAACCTGATGACAAAATATTAAGAGAAAATGTAGCCTATTCCATACTGTCACAGGGTTTTCACAGCAAGTAACGATAGTACAGCAACGTGAAAACGTGTATGCCCTGATTTCTTCTGCCTTGAAAAATAACTTGTATAAAAGGGAGGAATCTACATTTTGCATGAGAAATTCGAGCTGTATGGTCAACAACATCGCTGTCTCAGAGTGGGTAAATGGATTTTTTTAAATTGCAGCGGTCTGTGTCAGGGTGAAATTGAATAGAAGTACAGTAAAATCCAAGCCACAGCTGCTTGTTTCACAGTGCACTGCAGCTGGCTGCAAGGGCGGTCACGAGGAGTCGGCAACTGGAAGTAATGGATTTGCTCAATCTGTGACAGGCGGTTAGGTACAAAGAATGCGCCAGGCTGTCTGCTCTTATCTGCATTAGTGGAGACTAGTGAAGTGACTAGTTTTCTGGGCGAATGGGGGTAGAAGGGGAAGTGTGGGTTACGTGAGAGGCGATTCAAAGTGGTGAGTGTTTGTGCTGGACGTACTGATAATATCCGAATACTACCGCTCCAACAGTCCCCGATGCCCTCCATGGCCAGGGGTGGTGAACTCTGACATAAACACATGTCCACGACTGCTGCTGCTGCCGTGGCGGTTGTTTTTATCGACCACTGAGCGTTGGCACTGCTGGAGTGTAAGGACATTGGTGCACTGCATGTGGCCTCAGGATATGAGTGCATGGAATGTGTAAGTGCTTCAGTGATCTCTGACATTAAGCCATGACAACTATTGCTACAGACAGGATCGTGGTTTCAGTCTGTCAGGTTTTGTGCTTCTCAGTACATCGCAGTGAACTTTGTCTTGGTATTTGCTGCTGTTTCTACCCTGTCACGCGGTAGGGCTTTCATCCTTTTGAATGTAGTGGAGAAAACAAATATAGGAATTCTATAGTGCTTTAAAAACCCAATCGCGACGTCAACTTCCCGATTGACAGCAATCTCTGACATCTAGCCATTAAAACTTATTACTGTGGATTGGTTAATGGTTTAAGTGTGTCGTATTTAGAGCTTCTAAATTTCTTGCAGTGGACTGTGTCTTGCAAAGGTATTTGTTGTTGTTGTTGTTACTATACCATCAAATGGTAGACCCTTTTACCTCCTTGCAAATGAAACGGAGAGAAGCAGTTTGGGAATTACATTGTGCTTTAAAAACCCAGTCGTGATGTCAAATTCCCAATTGATCACTTTATTGTTTCCGATAATTGTATTGCAATGAACTTCCTGCCATATGACCTAACTGTGTCAGTAACCAGCAATAGCAGGCAAGAGAAGGCAAATCCAATATGGTTTGTGAAGCGAGTCGTTGCAGGATCAGATCCCACCAAATAGTTCAATGCTAGTGTTTACCAGTAGAAAGCAAGGAAAAACTGCCCCACACAAAGGGTAACAATTTAATTAATGAGTCAATCAATCTGACAGAGTGATGGAATATTTCCAAGACATCCAGAGCTGTGGATTTACCAGGTAAACCCTGCTTTGTTTACAGTTTGATTCGACTGCAACTGACAGTGCATCCAGGCCTGGTAGTGAAGTGGCACATGACATGACATGGTCCCTTGGGGGGGGGGGGGAGATAGAGAGAGAGAGAGAGAGAGAGAGAGAGAGAAACAGAGAGAGACAGAGAGAGAGGGAGGGAGAGAAGGAGGGAGAGCGTGTATTTATCAGGTTATGCTTTTGTTCGGGCATTAGCACAGTACTTCGTGTAGCTTTGAAGCAGCCGACAGCCGACAGTGGTGAGGTGAGCCTGCTGGTGTTTCTGAGTCTCTCCTGCACACCCCAACTTATTGCAGCTTGCGTGGGTAGTGAGATATTAAAGAAATTTTAGGGTATTTTTAAGCGATCTGTGATTGTGTAATTGTGTGTGTGTCCTTAACCATCGAAATGAAAAAGCACCGCAATTTTTTAAATGCTCCAAACACTGCAATCGATTTCCTGACAAATTATTTAAACATATACATGGACTATATTCCATACACAGCCTTTATCACTAAAACAGTTTAAATTGCCTAAATTGTTTAAACAGTATTCCATCCACTGCTATCGATTTTCCACCAAATGACCAATCACTTTTTTTGCCACCAATTTCCTGGTGGAGGAGAGCTGTATGAGGAGGAGGGGGGTTCACAGAGTGGGAGGGGTTAATTAATTGATCGATTTAATTAGTTAGTAAATAAAATTGATATGGAAAGTGTATTTGTATCAGCGAGGGTAGTTCCCATAGGGGTAGGTGATGAGGAAGGAGAGGAGGAGGGAAGGGGAAGTAGGAGAAGGGGTGACATGGAAAATCACTTAACTGAACAATAGGTTACAACCTGTCAATCAAAAGGACTTATTATCACCAAGGGGTCATAATCTACTTAGGATAACAATAGGTTAAGGGGCTATCAATCATAAGAGAACAATAGGAGTATATGTTTGATCCTTATGTAGGCAACCCACACTAACAAATTGTCCTGACACTCCCCTTGACCTACTGCATTTGTTACCTAGAAGTTATTTTCAAGGAAATGTCAAGCTTTCCCTCTCCATACCCCTGCACTTCCGTTTTTTCTCATTTGTAATAAGCATTTCTTTCTTCTTGTGTTATTCACTGCCAGTGCACATTACACAATGGCCGTAGAAGGAGTAAAATTATTGATTTCTTTGAAGACATTGATGCAATGATAGCTTGCTCTATACAACCAGCACTGATATGCACTTTGTGGCGCGTCTAACTACATCTTACTTTCCTCATTTGTTCTGGCTCTTTAAGGAATTTTTAACTAGATAGCTAAGCCCAGATACGGTGCGCTCAGTAGGGTCGCAAGACGGTGCAATCTGGCTCATTGTTACACTGCCAGCTGTGGCGGTGGCTGCTGCAGCGAGCCTGTCCTTAGCTTGGCTCAGATCTCAGGGTTAAATGGTCTGTCAAATAACGAAGACTATGTCGACATCAAGGATTTAATATTGTATAGGAAACGAGGACAAACTGTTGGCCGTGCGAATGATGGTGGTCCGCGCAAGTCGGGACACGAACGCGGCTTGCAGTATTGCCGGTTCCAAGCGACAATTGCATTACGAGCATGGAGATGTTTTGCTCTTGAAACATTCACGTTTTCTCCAGATTATGTCTGATGTCTTGTGATTATTGTTTTATTTACATTTACCTACAGGTTGTTAAGACAATGAGAGTAAATATTATGAAAGAATAGAAGAAAGGATGGGTGATTGGAACATATCGTCAGATGCGTTGCATAGTTTTTTTCCCTTCTTCCAGCGAGAATACCAATACAATAAAAGCCTTGGATACCCGCGGAAGGTTTCCTCGTGCTGCTCACTGTATAAACACACCATTTGACTAAGTGTCACGCCCCGGACGTTGCAGCAAAGATAAATGCTGCAAAATGCACTGTAAGGTACATGAAAAAGTGGTTACAGTTCATATCTGAAATTAACTTTGAAACAAGAAGTGAGCACACACTGGGACAGCTTCTGCACTATGATGGACTCACACGTGCAATATATCGAAGTTACAGCTTTACTGAAGGAAAAGAATTCCTCTTATGGATTACAGGATTGTGAAATAAGCTTGCAGAAAGAATTGTGAATTTCCGAAGCCATTTAAAGAGGCCAAAGGTGAATAAGAAGACAAAAAAAAAAAAAAAGAAAATACTCCAATCTCGTTGGTTTTACGGTTTCATAAATTTAAACAAATCTATACTGTTAATGACAATGACTATGAGGTGAGTTTAGTTAGGGCAGTTACAATTATTGTTTCATTGCGATATGAGGAAAGGACAGGTTTCTAATGCAATAGCGTTATTGACATATAGTAATAGATACGCACTTTGAACAGGAGTCACAAGGAATTAAAAATCAAGCTCTAATTGTTCTACTTCAGAAGGTCGTAATTACTTCCTAGCATTAAATTGCTACGCTCCTTTGGCCGTCTTTCTGTGGTCTCAATAACCTTGAAACAGATGTAAGGAAGAGAATTCCTGGCAGTGTGCGACAAGTGTGTGCAAGTTATAAGCTACAACGTGCAATCATTAATGTACTCTTTTTGTACAATTAGTGCACAGTGTCTTGTAGCCAAATGGAAGTATTAAATTCATAAATAATATTTCACCAAATTAAAATACAAATTTTATGGGTTAGCCTTCATGTCTTCCACGTCAGTTCTATATTACTTCTTCCTCCCTCCCTCTCTCTCTTTTGTTAATTAAGAGAAAACCTTGAAGTGCAGTTTTATTGCCACCTAGAAAGTAAGATCGTTCCATGGACCAGAAGAATAACAAATCTTCCACAGAAAATGAAGTTGTCCTTATATTTTAAAGCACACCGGCCATAATAATGACATAAAGTGGTGGGGCAGAGGGATCTAGCAAGCCTGGATGCAGCTGCCAGGCATGTGTAATGCATCCCAGCATTAAGCACGCCTAATGAGCGGCCGTTTTTTAAAGCAGGTATGTTATTAACAAATCGCCACAGCTAATTAAATCCAGAACTAGTCAGTGATCTACTGCCGATCACTAGTAACTAAAAATTTTCTTCTCTTGCAAACAAACGAAGAACGTGAAAACTTCTTGCTATAAATAACAGCAGAACAACAGTCGTATCGGAGCCAAAAAAAGTAATATGCTATTGTTTTGAAAGACTAACTGAAAACTGGGTGAAGAACTACCTCATACAATCTGCCACACCACCTTTAGTGCATGCGAATATATTCGCACTCTTTATAATACGCAATTTACATCTCGCTCACATAAGCTCACACCCACTAGTCCATCGCTGTAAGTCGCTCATACCCATCCACTCCCACTTGCCCATTCTCATTCTTTCAAACCAACTCATTGTCATTATCACTTTGTGTCTCTTTAACTGTCGCTGTCCCCTGTCTCACTGTCACAATATCCTTGCTTCTGTCCTACTCTGCCTCCACTCACGGTCACCGTCTCCCTCTCGCCCTCTCTTACTGCTGTCCCCTGTCTCACTGTCACAGTATCCTTGCTTCTGTCCTACTCTGCCTCCACTCACGGTCACCGTCTCCCTCTCGCCCTCTCTTACTGCTGCTATCTTTCTCATTCCTTCCCACTGCTGCTCTCACTATCACTACTCTCTTCTCTTCGTTGTCGTTGTCCTAGACTTTGTCTCACATTATCACTGGCTCTCACCCACTTCCACTTTATCCTTTATTCCTCTAACACTGGCACTGTCTCCTTCACTCTTATCCTGCTAATATTTTGTCACTGCCAGCTATGTTCCACTGCCACTCTGTCTCTCTTTTTCTCTAACACTGTCATCGTTTCCTCTGCACTTTCTATACCACGACCACTGTCTACTATCGGCACATTATGCACTCCTGAAGGGTTACCCAAGTAAGAACGATATTTACACATTCACCCATCATACATTAAAAGCCTTAAATAATATAATATTACCTCTTGCTATTTTTGTGATCTTTCCAAGCCATTTTACATGTAGATCATGCTATACTCGTCAAAAAAAAAATGGAAATTGTGGTAAGTCCTATGGGACCAAACTACTGAGGTCATCGGCCTCTAAGCTTACACACTACTTAATCTAACTTAAACCACCTTACACTAAAGACAACACACACACCCATGCCCGAGGGAGGACTCGAACCTTCGACGGGAGCAGCCGCACGAACCGTGACAAGGCGCCTCAGATCGCACAGCTACCACTCGCGGCACTCGTCAAAAAACTAAGTTTAATGGAATTATTGGCTTCACACGACACAAATGATTTGTTTGATACTTAAGAAACGGAATGCAAAAGATTATGATGAAAAATTCAGACATTGTGGAGGAGGATTCTATTTTAATGACTGTAGAGAAATGACCAAATGAGCCCCATAAGGTTGACATGCAATGGAGAAGCTTTAAAAATCGGACATATGGGTACGGAATGCTCGAAGCCAAACTCACAAAAATCAGTGGGTGGCCATATGTGCATCACTACTTGTTCGTTATCAATTGACTGGTGAACAACACTGATCATCCCCAGCCTGCATCGTTACTGGTAACGAGAAATGGTATCTTTATGCTAAAACAAGGAAAAGAAAGGAATGGCTGAGCCCAACCGAAGCAACTACTCCACGAACAAAGAACTACGTGCATGCACAAAATATAATATATTTTCCATCTCATGGAACAGTGAAGGTGTGATGCATTGCGAACTGCTTTCCTTTTTAGTGATGAGTTAACTCAGAAAATTATCCCATTACACGTAATTGGGTGGAAATGTGCAAAACGTCTCAGGAGGTCGATTCGTTTGTTTTCATGTGTGGCAGTTATATGTAGAGCAAAAGCAGCTGAACTTAATTGTTTGAGAGGCCCAGTAATATGAATTCGAATTTTCATAAATATGTACACCCAGATATTTAGAGCATTCTAATCTATTTAATTACTCTTCTTCACGTGCTTGATCAGTTGTTGTATGACTATGTGTTGAAGAGAATCGAATATAATGTGTTCCCTCAAGACAAAGAATCAGTCAATTTTCAGAGACGTATTAATAATGCTTTGTAAAACGTCGTAAGCAATCCTTTTGTTGATTTCACTCTAAAAGGATTTATCATACCAGTAGTATAATCGGATTTACCATTCCACTATATCTTCAGCAAAAGGTACCAATTCTGCTTGTCAAATGTTAAGCGGAAGGTCATTGACATATTTAAGGAACAGGAATGGACCCACAGTAGGACCTTTTGGGGCTCATTTAGTGATTTCTCCCCAATCGCTAAAATAGCCTGTAACGCTACCGCCCTTCTCGGACGTACATTATCTCTATAAAGCCTGTACTGCAATAAGTTCACGGGCTTCACCTTATAAACAAGGATTTTAGTACATAAGCTGACCGCGCGTACCTAATAGAAGCAAGATCGGACTTATTCTCAGTCAATAACTACAGTGATGCATCAAGCAAATGTAAAGTATAATTACTCTTTCGTATGGACAAGAAGTACACACAGTAGATGCTACCTATGATTAACAATTCGGTCGCCAGCCTACTTAGGCAAGGAGTGAGTTTTTCCTTGTACAAGTGGGTGCATGTACAAGCATAACTACACGTAGTAACGTTGCCTTATATGGCAAAGTTTGAAACCGAAAAAATCCACTGAACTAAAGTTTTCTCTTTTTGTACTAATTTGGACGAGCTAAATTTACACAACACCACACAGTAATGATTACTACGAACTGCATTTTGTATGTTGAGCAGACTGAAATCGGGCATAGATTGCCCTAGCATCGACAATCTTGAAAGTACACACACAATATCACTATTAATGATGGAGAAACACTTATACACTTAGGTTTAATATAGAACTTAGCTTTACAGGTCAAATCTGGTCAGTATACATCAAGGCTTGAAAGAATGGACAAGAGAAAAGGGGGGGCCCTGAAACTGTTATGGTCGTTAAACTGAAACTATTAAATACTGAAGGCAAATTAACACTCAAAATTATCAATCTATGGATAACTACTCTTTTGTCTTACTTCTGAATAATGTAACTGTCATTATTTCTGTCCCAAAATAAATTAAATAACATCGCTAACTCAATTTAAAAAAAAACTCTCTTCCAATTTAGTCATGCTTTTGTTCTTTACCAACATTTGCAACAACACACAGAACTATAGATTCCTTTATGGCATAGATTAATCTGCTAATAATTTTCATTAACACTAACATTAAACTTTCAGTTTAGGATACTCGGGTTGCACAATACGAGGTAAGGATCCTGTCTAGGTCAGTGATCAGGATAAGTCATGGCTAAAGCAATTCTGGTAAAAGTCACGTTATTATTGAACCATTAGAAACAGTTTCAACACTGGTCCACACAGATACACTTCTAAAGATGAAATAAATGTTTGACCTGTGCAAGTCGGTGCGGCGGATGGCGGGCAGCGAGATAGCGGGCAGCACGGCACACATACAAGCACGGCTAAGGCTCACACAATATCGGCACTTTCCATCTTCTTAGCGTCGTAATCTTTCCAATTTTGTGCCTCAGAATATAGCCATGCCAAGTAGTCGTCGGAATCGGTTCATCCGAGGCTCAATGGAATCCACTTTTCCTGGGTAGCCTCCTCGGTACAGTACGTGTACTTCCGACTGTTGCTCGCCTCCGACTGTTATACTGTGCCCGTTGTGCCGAACCGCGCCAGTGTGCGTTTTCCCGCCTCGCCTGCCTCCACCTTTTCCCGCTCCCCTACAGGTAGGGTATTCACCATAGGTTTTCTACTACACATATCCTAATGCATTACCTACGTATGGACCAAGTGTATAAATTACAATTTTCACATCTTACAGTAGTTTTAACATTAAATACACTTTCCTTTGATTACCACATTATTTGAAATCTAACATAAATAATAATATTCATTTCAAAAGTTGCTCACAGTCTCTTCAACATAACGATACGAACCAAAAAAAATTCAAAACATTGCATACATTAATTTATCTAAATTCATAAAGAAAAAAATTATTATATGTACAGTTGTCGTTACACATGCCCCTGTTTCCAGAAAATTTTCTTAAGTCCAAATTTTATGGGAACACTAAATCTTACAATTATACAGTGGTTCTGAATCTTTACTTAAATGTCCAAAAAGATTTACACTACATATTTCCTTTTACTCACTGTATATAGGTCTACACATTTTTAACACATCAAGAATAATTACTTGTCATTTACTCAAGTGCCTTTTGCACAGTCCAACTTCCCATCACAACATCACTAAAATAGCAATTTAATCATTTTTTCTAAATTTCTCAAAGAAATAATTTAAAATTCTGAAATACAAACATTTAACTACAAAAACAATTGCATATTTTGGATACACTATAAGATAATTTGTCGCTGCTTGCTTTGAATAGCAGTCCATTTTCTTACTTACTAAACAAAACACACACACATATATTCAGAAAATTAACTACACATATTTTCTGCCTATTATGCGGATTTGGGCAGTCCTTTTCACTTCATATTGTCACATCTCCTGGATCAAATTTACAATTTTCCATCGATTATTTATCTGCCTTCATTGGTATTTGGCAGTCCTTCATATTATGGTTCATACACTGCCCACTTTCATTTTTGACGGTCCCATCTTTTATCTGGCTGATAGCATTTATCCATTCTTTTCAGTCCTTTTCTCCATACATTTTTACAGTTACAGTACAATTGGTAATCTGAAACTCACATAACTACATTAGCACACTTTCAAGGGTATACAGACATTTACAAAGATTAAATACATTTAGAATAACTTGGGTTCAGCGTAAGATACAGCACATTTACTCGTTCCTAGGAACATACAGTTTCAGGTCCACAATATTTCTTACACCTAAAGGTCTTTTGGATTTTGGGTAGATCAGGTAGTAAGCATTGTTGTGTGGAATATTCTGTATTATATATGGTCCATTATAAATATATTTAAATTTTGAAATTTCATGGTTTAGTTCACTAGACTTTTTGTGGGTTTTTAAAAGAACATAATCTCCAATTTTAAATTTTGAAAGTTTTAAATTATTATTGTGTCTTTTAGACCTAGATTCAGCTTTTTGCTTTGCCCTTTTTATCACCAATTCTTTCTTTTGATCCAATCCCAAACTTGTACAAGGTGGAAACTCTATTTTTTCTTCAATTAAACTTTTACTACTTCTGCCTAACAAAATTTCTTCCGGTGGAAATCCTGTAGTTTCATGATGTAATGTGTTCATGACACTCTCAAAATCCGATATAAATCTGCCCCAGACTCTAAATCATGCCCCTTCCTCTTTTTTGCGCAACGCACCTTGGTCGACTGTGACATCATCCCAAGATACGTTCCTGACCTGTGAACCATTTATATCTGGCGGCTTTTTCGGTTTCTGGAGTTCAAAGTCTTTGCTTACTTGAACTCTTCGCAAAATAAACACTGAGTCGTCCGTTGGCTCTTTCTTTCTTTGTTCTGTTTCAACGTCTGGATTTTGTTTTGAAAATTCGTCTTTACTAGAGTCATCACTACTCTCTTCCTCTACATCAGATTCACTTAAGTGCGCTACTTTTGCACAATAGGGAGAGTTAGAATATTCAATTTTGTTTGTATTTGCGTACCTTTCATCATCTGAACTATCGTCGGAATCCGACCATTCCGGATCGCTATCAGGTTCTAACATAAAAGCTTTTCTGAGACAGGCACTAAGTTCCTCCTCTGTATTGTCGTCAGGCTTGGATTTTAATTCAATCTCCTCTTTTGGCAAAACGGCCTCATCATCAGCTTTATTTACATCTACTGTGACTTCATATTTAGTGTAATCCTCGTGGACTTTAATTACTTTCAGGTGATCATCTACCCCTTCTCCACGGTGCCTCTCGGTAGCAGCTTGTACTATTGACGGCCTGTTAGCAGAAGTTATTTCTTCGTCAATGCTGAGGATTTCATCCTCCAAATCCTTCCTATCATTAACCTTCCTCCTATCGGCAGCACGCGTACTTTGCGCGGCGCTATTTATTCTCCCCTCTTCAAATTTGGGCCACGTCACTTTATGGACGTCCCTACTATCTCTTTTTCCACCAACTAATTTCTTCGCCTCATACTCCCTTTTAAAATCCTCCCACTCACATTGCTTTAGGCCCTTGTACAGATCATCGATCTGCACACGCCAATCAGTTACTTCTGCTAATTCATCCTCGCCTTTTATCTCATTGCAAATACTGTTAACCGCACCTCTCTGTGTACTCACAGTTTCATTTATTGTTTCCTTTGCCACGGAATTATCACTCGTAAATTTTTCCTTAGCTCTGACGGCTATGTTCGTATCTACTGCTGCCGTATTGCTAGCGGCTTCTTTCCGAACAGATGTTCTGCTAGGCTGGGCCGTTGCCCTCTGATGCTCCACTCGCCTGTTAACATGTAGCGCTCTGTGCGGCAGAGATGATTCATTCTGGCTCGCACCTGACGCTTGTTTCGCCACAACACGTCGCGGCGTTCCATGACTGTCCCTATCCTGTCTCATTACATTACGGTCGGTCCAATATTTTTTCTTAAATCGGGGCCTGTATGTGTTGTCCGCTTCCGTTTGGCCCGCAACGTTCGCGGAAATCAGTTTCCCGCGTCGTTATTATTTTGCGCAGTATACCCTCTACCGCGACCTGGATTATTTCCTCTGCCTCTTCCTCTTTGTATTACATTGACGCGAAACCCATCGCCGTCGTTTCGTTCGTCATTGTGTCGGTTATTATGGTTACCAAAATTTTGATAATTGGCACGACTTGCGCGCCAATGGTCTTCGTCTTCGACCCTTTCTAGAAATGCTTGGAAGCTACGATGATTGCTTCCTACATACCTCTTTGAATCCTCCGGAAGCTTTTTACATAGCTTCCAGATAATTTCCGAATCTGATCTTCTACCTCTTAAATGCGTCAATTTCCGGTACCAATGCTCACAGAAATCTTTTAAAGAATTTCTGCCCCGATTATCATGCTGTTTGGCCATGATAAACTCGCGCCATAAATGGTCCTGCTTTTGTTCAGACCAATATTCTTCCGTAAATCTTTGCCTGAATTCTTCGAACGTCATTCGTTCGGTATTTAAATTTATCCCCCCAGCGCTTAGCGTCACCTGCTAAGGCGCTAATTACTACGTTTATCTTTTCCTGATCAGACAAGTGCTCAGGAAATACTCTCTCGCAATTTTTGATAAAATCTAACGGATGCCACCCGTTATGATTCTTGGCTGGATCGAAGCGTTCCTCGCCTTCTAACAGCTTCGTAATTGATGTGCCATTACAGACAACACCAGGCCTATCTTTAATTTTGCTCTCCAGATCGAAAATTCTGCCTTGAATTTTCGTAGTATCTTGTTCAAAATTTTGAACACATCTGGATACTTTTTTACTTAAAAACCCTTTCAGTGTCTGAAACTACCTTTTTCAATTGCGATATCCCGTGTTGACATTCGTTTACGATCTCAGTTTTAAGACCGAAAACTTTTTCGTCTACCTTAGTTTCAACCAGAGGTTCTACTTTCTCTTGACTGTTGAGAATTTCAACATCAAATCTACTATTAATGTTACCAATTTCCTCCTGCATAGTATCCATATTTTTGATAATAACATCAATTTCAAATTTCAGAGTATTTACCACAGAACTTAAATTTCCCTCTTTTTGTTCTACCTGTTCTATTTGTTTACTAATTTTAATTCCCTGTCCTTCGACCTGTGCTTTAATTTGATCCACCTGTGTTTTGAGCTGCTCGTCAACGTGTGTTTTGAGCTGATTAACCTGATTGCCGACTTGTTTTTGAAGTTGCTCATTTTGTGTTTTGAGTTGCTCGTCAACGTGTGTTTTGAGCTGATTAACCTGACTACCGCCTTGTTTTTGAAGCTGATCATTCTGTGTTTTGATCTGCTCACTCTGTCCTGAAATTTGTTTGGTTAATTGTTCAAATAGATCGTTTATGCTTAAAATTTTCACACTGTTTTGTTCTACGGAATCGGTGTGTTCCGATCCTACTTCAAAAGTTTCTTTCGGTTCTTTCTTTATCTGTGGAGAATCAAACATGTCAGTGGATTCATTCACATACCCACTATCATCTACAAAGTCACCCTCTTCTTCCTGTTTTGTCCCTTGATGTGTTCGAGGCGATCTCAACCTTTCAATCTGTTCATTGACGTGTTCGTGGTATTGTAAGTACGCCAATTGTCTTCCGCTAACGCCATCTGTTATCTGGCCGCGTAAACTCCGGCTACTGCCAGCCGCATTCTCCATTTCACTTGGCGCATCTACCCTGCCTACGTTCCTGTCCATATTGAATGCCAACTATACCACACTATTATACTTGACTCACACTGCAGTTTATTTTGCTGAACTTTATTGCAATTCGTGCCACTGAACATCCACTGTTCAATCTTTACGTTAATTTGTAACTGACAACAATTGGATGTCCTGTCACCGGGAAGCCACTTGTAACGCTCCCGCCCTGCTCGGACGTACGTTATCTTTATAAAGCCTGTACTGCAATAAGTTCACGGGCTTCACCTTATAAACAAGGATTTTAGTACATAAGTTGACCGCGCGTACCTAATAGAAGCAAGATCGGACTTATCCTCAGTCAATAACTACAGTGATGCATCAAGCAAATGTAAAGTATAATTACTCTTTCGTATGGACAAGAAGTACACACAGTAGATGCTACCTATGATTAACAATTCGGTCGCCAGCCTACTTAGGCAAGGAGTGAGTTTTTCCTTGTACAAGTGGGTGCATGTACAAGCATAACTACACGTAGTAACGTTGCCTTATATGGCAAAGTTTGAAACCGAAAAAATCCACTGAACTAAAGTTTTCTCTTTTTGTACTAATTTGGACGAGCTAAATTTACACAACACCACACAGTAATGATTACTACGAACTGCATTTTGTATGTTGAGCAGACTGAAATCGGGCATAGATTGCCCTAGCATCGACAATCTTGAACGTACACACACAATATCACTATTAATGATGGAGAAACACTTATACACTTAGGTTTAATATAGAACTTAGCTTTACAGGTCAAATCTGGTCAGTACACATCAAGGTTTGAAAGAATGGACAAGAGAGAAGGGGGGTCCCTGAAACTGTTATGGTCGTTAAACTGAAACTATTAAATACTGAAGGCAAATTAACACTCAAAATTATCAATCTATGGATAACTACTCTTTTGTCTTACTTCTGAATAATGTAACTGTCATTATTTCTGTCTCAAATTAATTAAATAACATCGCTAACTCAATTAAAAAAAAACTCTCTTCCAATTTAGTCATGCTTTTGTTCTTTACCAACATTTGCAACAACACACAGAACTATAGATTCCTTTATGGCATAGATTAATCTGCTAATAATTTTCATTAACACTAACATTAATCTTTCAGTTTAGGATACTCGGGTTGCACAATACGAGGTAAGGATCCTGTCTAGATCAGTGATCAGGAACAGTAATGGCTAAGGCAATTCTGGTAAAAGTCACGTTATTATTGAACAGTCAGAAACATTTTCGACACTGGTCCACACAGATACACTTCTAAAGATGAAATAAATGTTTGACCTGTGCAAGTCGGTGCGGCGGATGGCGGGCAGCGAGATAGCGGGCAGCACGGCACACATACAAGCACGGCTAAGGCTCACACTACATCGGCACTTTCCATCTTCTTAGCGTCGTAATCTTTCCAATTTTGTGCCTCAGAATATAGCCATGCCAAGTAGTCGTCGGAATCGGTTCATCCGAGGCTCAATGGAATCCACTTTTCCTGGGTAGCCTCCTCGGTACAGTACGTGTACTTCCGACTGTTGCTCGCCTCCGACTGTTATACTGTGCCCGTTGTGCCGAACCGCGCCAGTGTGCGTTTTCCCGCCTCGCCTGCCTCCACCTTTTCCCGCTCCCCTACAGGTAGGGTATTCACCATAGGTTTTCTACTACACATATCCTAATGCATTACCTACGTATGGACCAAGTGTATAAATTACAATTTTCACATCTTACAATAGTTTTAACATTAAATACACTTTCCTTTGATTACCACATTATTTGAAATCTAACATAAATAATAATATTCATTTCAAAAGTTGCTCACAGTCTCTTTAACATAACGATACGAACCAAAAAAAATTCAAAACATTGCATACATTAATTTATCTAAATTCATAAAGAAAAAAATTATTATATGTACAGTTGTCGTTACAAGCCATCCTTTCCCTCAATGTCTGAATTTTTCATCACAACCTTTTGAATTCCGTTTAAGTATCATTCAAATCATTTGTATTGTGCGAAGTCAACAATTCCACAGAACTTTGCTTTTCTACAACTTTAACGTGATTTACACGTCAAGTGGTTTTGAAAGATCACAAAAAATACGAAGTGGCAGTATTATATTATTTAAGGCCTTTAATATTTGACGGTGAATGTGTAAATAGCATTCTCACTTGTGAAACCCTTCTGCAGAGCATAATGGGCTATGCGAAGTAAATTGTATCTACTTTAATGTGAGACTACTCTAGAGTAAGTTACTTTTTCTGATATTTTGGAAAATGATGGCCGTAAAAAATTTGACGACTATTATTTTCGCGTTTCTCTTCCATTCATTATAAAGAGGCTTAACAATAGCCTTTTTTAACCTACCTGGAAAAAATCCTGTGCCAATGATCCATTACATGTCATTGAAAACATTACTGATTAAGTTACAACAACTTGTTAGCATTCTGTCTGAAATTCCAACACCATATGAGATTTTATTTTATATAATCTCAATAATTCTTTTAATTCTAGTGAAGGGTGTTGTTGTTTTTTCTAAAGGCATCAAGTTTTGTGAATATATTCTTTTGATACTTACACTGAAGCTTTTAATACTACTTCTGCTGTTGCATTTAGAAAGTAATTAAAAATCTTGCAACTAATGATTTGTGAATAACAAAATTGTCATTTATTTTATTGTTATAGCATCTTCTTCACTGACTAGCTGCTAGCTGTTCTGTCCCCGGTTGACAATATCCCATATCGCTTTAATCTGATTATCTGTATTACTAATTTCTCTCAGGACGGGCATATTTCTGGACGTTTTAATGACTTTCTACTGATGCAGAGTGCGACTAATTTAACAAGTAAGTTCCTCGATAAGAACACCGAAATCGGCGTTTAAGAAACGCACTCTGTTCACTGAGCAGCAAGAATGGTTTTCTTTAATCTACATTTCACTCAGAAAGTATAGTAATCGTCCTTAAAGCGCTGTATGCAACACGTCTAAAATATCCTGCGTAATTTCTGCCACGTTTTCTTCCTTATCCAACTGCGTACCGTATGCCGTTTTATTTTGACTAGATGTATGCTCTCTGTTTATGACTATGAATAACATAGGTTGGGTTCTACGTTATCTCCTCAATAGCGACCTCTATGATGCCTCAGACTATCGCTAGCACTTTTTCATGTTCTCATGTGTATAAAGCATTTGGCGTTAATATTCGTATCAGAACACTCCTACTGCTATGTTAGGGCTGTCAGCCACGTTTTCCTTACTATGTACGGTTAGATTTTTACGATAGACGGGGCTTAAGCAATGCTGAACCTATTACTCTTGCATTGATGTATTTGGGGCTTTGTTTTAACAGATTTAACTATGTAAGAAAGCCGAAAATTGTAAAATTCCGTATTATATAATTAAGCGCTGTAGAAACGGTCAATTATTAATTAAGTGCCCAGCATAACCTTTAACCCATTTACAGACGTTATATCATCAGTTCACAAACTATGCATCTCATTCAGATGATCTTACATGTCCTTCCCCGTCTCTAACTGAATTACACTCTTTTCGGCATACAATATTTGATCAGAACTATACAGAGATCTATAAGCGAACATTAAAATGGGGTTTATCCACCTTTCGCATGTATGATGGCTTGAACTCTGTTTGGGACACTTTCATTGACGAGTCTGAATGTCTGTGTAGGAAGGGTAGCCCATTCTTCCTCAAGACCCTATACCAGAGAAGGCAGTATGATGGGAGCTAGGGTCAGGAGCGAAGTCGGCGTTCTAACTCATCCGAAAAGTATTACATTGGATTCACGTCAGGACTTGAGCACCCAGTACATTTGAGGAGTGTTACACTGCACATACCATTGTCACTGCCTTATGACAGGGAGCATCGTCATGCTGGTACACTTATCGTCTCCGAGCCCTTTCTCTACTCTGCAAGAAACAAGATGCTGTAAAGTGTGATCACATCGTCCCACATTTAGCTTTTTCTCAAGCTCATTAAGTGGACCACACCCTAACCACGGAAACACCCCTTCACTCCGTACCTCACTGTTTGCGCTACACAAGATGGCAGGTAACATCCTCCTGTCGATCCCCGAGCCCCTACATCGGATTGCCTCAGAGTATAGCTTGATTCATCACTTCAAATCACGCATTATCAGTCATTCAGTGCTCAGTGACGTCGCTTTTTACACTACCTCAAACGTCGTTTTGCAGTGCCAGCGGGAATGTGTTGCCTATGTGTAGGTGTTAGACCATTGTACCTCCTCCTTTTTAAATTATTATACACAGTCGCTGTGCTAGCTGGACTGCTTCAGCACTCTGCAACTCACGGGTGATTTCTTCCGCTGAAACCATACGATTTTTCACAGACACTCTGCGCAATGCTCAACAGTCCCTGTTTGCTTGTTGGTGTACGTTAAGTATGCATGGTCTTTGTTTAGCAGTGGTTATTCTTTTGCGTTTCCATTTCACAATCAGATGAGCAACAGTCGAATGATGTAGCTACATGGTTTGGTACTGATGGATTTGTTGCTTTAGGTGATGTCCAACGCTTAGTCAAGATTCGAAGACACGAAGCTGTTCTTACCAGCTCTACTGACTACACGATTTCCCTGCCCCCTTTCATATTGACTGCTCCTCCTGTAGTGACAAAGTGGTCAATTCCACATTACACAGTGCTCTCCATTATCCTTCCATCAAGTAGTGTACAGGGAACAAATTATCACGCGATCCGTACGCAGATGTAGTACGACAGGAGGTCGCTGATGAAGTTTCCTCCATCATGTGCCTTATGATGGTTTGTCTCGCATATTTGTAGATGAACGAAAAGGTAGATTTCATCTTCCGATCGGGAGCCGACTCGCATTGATATATACATCGTAGTTGACTATGATATATAGTACTACCTTGTTGAATATAGCACGTTCCTCCCGAAATATAGTGCACATGCAATACTCGTATTGGCAGCTGCATGCTAAATCTGTCTTTCGATCCAAAGTAGAGTCAGCACAGCAGTTGGTATCTGGCGCTGCCTACGCGACCGATGTTTTCAGGAAAGTCGGTGACAGTCACGCTCCAGCGGTAACAGTCCGTGTAAGGAGCACGGGGTAAATACGAGACGTGGGTGGGAGGAGGTGGAGGGGGGGGGGGTACTAGGAAGCGCCTCTGCTTAATGGACGGACGGCAGAGGGCGCGCCGTGTCACCGCCATCATTAATTCAACCGCAGGCGCGCTGGCAGCCATTTCCCTGCCGGAGGGGAACCCCGGAGGGCACAGCTGGCGGCGGCACGGCACTCTGCAGGCGGCCCGTCCACCTTGCCGCCTGCCCACTGAGTGAATGCGCGACGCGCCCCCGCCGGATTAAAAGGGAAGGCTATTTTTTACTGCTCGCGAATAACTCGGCTAATGGACTCACAGAATGGCGTCAAATGACGTTGCCTAAAGATTGCCCCGTCCACCTCATTCTGCTGCTCGTATAGCAGACATTGCTTTCATCTGAGGTAGTTGGACGAGAAAGCCCCCAGACGAGATGCACGGTTCCAGGGTTCAGTTCTGGGACGATTCTCAGTCCCCTCGCTCCATAAAAAGTCCCACCATCGCCACATTTAACAAGCTACAGATGCATACGATTTTAGTTGTAACACTAAAAACATAAAAAATTACTGTGAGAATGAATGAACGTACATTCCATATCTACTACTACACTACAGGGTCGATTTCAATCATTCTCGACAGAAATATCACTATCAGGGAAGAAGCACTGTGAGGGTAACAACCGCCTAGATCCATCAGCAGTAGGGGTGGTGGTGAAAGAGGGGTGACATACAAGGTGCATTCAAGTTCTAAGGCCTCAGATTTTTTTTCTCTGGACTGGAAAGAGATAGAAACATGTACATTGTTTTAAAATGAGGCCGCATTCATTGTCATTACATCCCAGAGATGGCAGCACCGTATGGCAGATGGAATTTTACCGCCAGCGGCGAGAATGAGAACTGTTTTAAATACTTAAAACGGCGATGTTTTCCCTACTTGAACAATGTGCAATCATTCGTTTTCTGAATTTGCGTGGTATGAAACCAATTGAAATTCATCGACAGTTGAAGGAGACATGTGGTGATGGAGTTATGGATGTGTCAAAAGTGCGTTCGTGGGTGTGACAGTTTAATGAAGGCAGAACATCGTGTGACAACAAACCGAAACAACCTCGGGCTTGCACAAGCCAGTCTGATGACATGATCGAGAAAGTGGAGAGAATTGTTTTGGGGGATCGCCGAATGACAGTTGAACAGATCGCCTCCAGAGTTGGCATTTCTGTGGGTTCCGTGCACACAATCCTGCATGACGACCTGAAAATGCGAAAAGTGTCATCCAGGTGGGTGCCACGAATGCTGACGGACGACCACATGGCTGCCCGTGTGACATGTTGCCAGGCAATGTTGACACGCAATGACAGCATGAATGGAACTTTCTTTTCGTCGGTTGTGACAATGGATGAGACATGGATGTCATTTTTCAATCCAGAAACAAAGCGCCAGTCAGCTCATTGGAAGCACACAGATTCACCGCCACCAAAAAAATTTCGGGTAACCGCCAGTGCTGAAAAAATGATGGTGTCCATGTTCTGGGACAGCGAGGGCGTAATCCTTACCCATTGCGTTCCTACGGTAACAGGTGCATCCTACGAAAATGTTTTGAAGAACAAATTCCTTCCTGCATTGCAACAAAAACGTCCGGGAAGGGCTGCGCGTGTGCTGTTTCATCAAGACAACGCACGCGCACATCGAGCTAACGTTACGCAACAGTTTCTTCGTGATAACAACTTTGAAGTGATTCCTCATGCTCCCTACTCACCTGACCTGGCTCCTAGTGACTTTTGGCTTTTTCCAACAATGAAAGACACTCTCCATGGCCGCACATTCACCAGCCGTGCTGCTATTGCCTCAGCGATTTTCCAGTGGTCACAAGAGGCTCGTAAAGAAGCCTTCGCCGCTGCCATGGAATCATGGCGTCAGCGTTGTGAAAAATGTGTACGTCTGCAGGGCGATTACGTCGAGAAGTAACGCCAGTTTCATCGATTTCGGGTGAGTAGTTAATTAGAAAAAAAATCAGAGGCCTTAGAACTTGAATGCACCTCATAGATTCATACCTCAGGAATATCAGGAGCAATTTTAATTGAATTTTATATCTAGATCACTTTTTGTTTGTTTTATTTGTATATTAAGTTGTATAAAAATACTCTGCAGGAAATACGTGGCAACTTTCTCGTGACATTGTTACGTGACTATTTCTGTCAAAACTGACAATTACCATAGTGAGATACCAGGGAATTGAAAAATCCGGGCTTGAAAGGCCAGTGAGGTAGGTGCTTGGGGAGTTGAAGAGCTACAGTGTCAAACATTATTCACACACTAATAATATTATTAAAATAATACTGAAATGTGCTCATAAGTTATAAGTCACAAAAGGTTGCAATAAATAACAGCAGATGTTCAATTACTCTTAACTTCCTTTTGCCATCAACGGAATGTGGACAGGACTCAAACCTGACACCAGTTAAGAGATCTGGACGCACTGTTCTGCAGGATATGTCTATATAGCAATATCAGTGATACTTATGAAACATATAAATAGAACACATTTAACAAACACACATTAACCAGTTCACAAAACCGGGTAGCTCTTCGAAGCTCAAGAAATTTAACATTGCATTGCCCACACACAGAAATATATTTAGAATAAGTATTTATGGTATTAATATATACCGCTAATCTACATTCCACGAGTAAAATAAAGTTAAAATAACAGTGCCTGTATCTGACGCCAGTAGCTATTAACTCTTCAATAATAAACCAACAACCACAAGCAGTGGTAGACTTAGTACAAGCGTAAGACAGCTGCAAGAAATTTGTAAGAAACAGTGCAGATCACAGCAGCCTAATGAGACAGAACCAAGCAAAAGTACAGCATCGACTAGAACGATTTGAAAAACGTAACGCACTCACTGAACAATATAATATCAGTTGTACCACTTAATTTTATTCTCCTCATCCACACCGGTAGTCAGAATAATAAGTGACCAGTCTAAACCTAAGGGGAAAAAATTTCATTCTGACCCACGATAACAGGAACAAATTAATGGGCGGAAGCAATTTAACATGTAATAAGAAATAGTCAACTCTTCTCAAGTCAGTCGGAAACAATAACAAGAATCGCGTAAATAAAAGACGACTGCAACTCAACGGGGAGTGAAGTCTCGCAAACAGCGGTAAACAACCTAGTTTGCGTATTAACGTCGGGAGCGTGACACAGGTGCATAGCAAAAGGCAATGTTCTGTTACATGCTCACCAAGATACTATTAGGGCTGACTTCAAATTACTATAGGCCATCTCAGTGAAAGAAGGCTGAGGGTAATAAGGAATGGTCGACATATGAGATATACCATTCTAAAAGCAAAGTCTCTTAAATCACCTTGGCACAACTGCAGGTGAATTAGCACTCACTATAGAATTCGGTACCTGAAATGTGCAAAATATTTTGGTATGAAGTCTAGTCGTTACTCCAGCTGCTATTGCTCCACTAAGGATAATCGAAAGAAACGTGAAAAGGCATCAATGACGACGGGTACATATTAATTACCTTCTGTGTACGGGGCAGCAGCACTATATAATCATTATATACCTTACCTACTGGTCTATCAGACGCGTGGAATGAAGGAAACCCTTGCGTGCATTGGAATGTTATAAGGTTGCCAACTTACAAGATTCGCACTGATTCACCAACCTTACAAAATCCCCACGGTGGCACGCAAGTAGTAAGAGGTAAGCTTCAATTCACATTATTAGAAAACCTGACTTGGAATCTCCTTGTGACAGAAACACCCTTAAGCCTCACCCCTCATAATACTCGTGCAATCAACTTAACAATGACAACGAACAAACCGTGTCCTACCCTGTCACCCTAGAAGTGGCATTAAGTTGGGAATTTTAGTATAAGATTTTTGTTCCCCTAACATCTTCTCAACTCACAATAAATTTAATAAATTCATAAATGACCTGAAAGAACTAGGTACTAAAATGATTAATTGGTCTCCTCAGATCTATTTAAACATGATACGAAACATATGAAAACATAAATAAAACGGTCATCAAAATGACTTAAAGAACACGAATCAAAATTATTGCTCACACATAATGTCAAAGTTGCCAAAGTTATTGAATGGAAAGAGGGTAGTCAAGTTAACATGATGCCTTCCAGAAAATAATCGCAACGTAAACTCTGTCTAACTACTATTTCTTGACATTACCGAGATTGTGAACGTCTAGCTCGCAGTTCGGTAAGACGTACGTTGACTGCAGGTCAGACGGACTTGTTCCGATGAAGACCAAACTCCTCAAAGAAAAATCTGTAATATGCATCGACTGCAGATACGCTCATCAATATACTGCTCAGCTTGGAATGTGGAGTCTGCTCTTAAAGTGTGTAACTGTTTAAACTGCAAGCAGTGCACCCTCACAACAAGCTGAGTGGAGAATCCCGACAGACGCCCGCCGACAGCCAAGACTACCCTCACGCAGACCTTCGCCGAATGCCCCGGAAAATTTTCATTCACCACCCGCCACTCGCAGGCACCGATAACGCTAAGTATGGTGAACAACTGCAGCGTTCGCAAGTGAAATGACAGGATTTTCGCAGAGTTTGGAGACTGACGATATGGCTTTTACATTTCTCATTCGAGTATGTCTATTACTAGTTTCGAACTGAACATATATTTAACCAAGGTAATTGGTGCATACGTGATTCTACCTGTTGTTCGTTCCTTTATTTAACATTTGGCTATCACTGTATGATCACCGCGAAGCTAGTTCGTTCCCCCAAATGTAATGTTGACGTTAACGTATTCACCTCGACCTCATAACCTGTGCCGCGCAGGATTAGCCGAGCGGTCTGAGGCGCTGCAGTCGTGGACTGTGCGGCTGGTCCCGACGGAGGTTCGAGTCCTCCCTCGGGCATGGGTGTGTGTGTTTGTCCTTAGGATAATTTAGGTTAAATAGTGTGTAAGCTTAGGAACCGATGACCTTAGCAGTTAAGTCCCGTAAGACTTCACACACACTCATTTGTGAAGTTGTTGATATTTTAATTCCGTTGTAACTTGTACTGTACCAATATTTAATGAAAATAATGATTTTATATCCTTGTGTTTGACTTGAAGCTCACAGAAAATTGTAATGTGTAGGCTTTTATAATGACCATCGTTTCATTCAGTAGTTCAATGAACATCCAATTTTTATCATCTTGTGAGTTACCGTGAAACCTCCTGGCCTGTTAAAACTGCGTACCGGAGCGAGAGTCGAACTCGGGACCGTTACCTCTTAAGGGCAAGCGCTCTAGGTGGAAGATAGGAGACGAGGTTTTGACGGTAGTACAGCTCTGAGGACAGGTCGTGAATCGTGAATGGATAACGCAGTTGCCAGAGTGCTTGCCCACAAAAGCAGAAGTACCGATTTCGAGTCTCGGTCATGCACAGTGTTTTAACTTTCAGGAAGTTCCATATCAGCGCTAACACCACAGCAGAGCGAAAATTTTATTGCACAACAACCCTGTTTCACGTATGTTACGACCACTGCTGTTTAATAGATTAGTTATCCATTGCGTAACAGATATAACTAAATACACGTGTTTCTATTGAGACCGATCTGACGCCTGGTTCATATCTTTGTGGCATCCACAGGGCTATGCCGATGTCTCAGCAGTAACGCCACAGTTTGTAAAAATGTTCGACAGTGGCAGATATTAGTACCATATACATAGTTTTGCACCTCGTTAGGCTGTTCCCAGCTATGGTCTATGGGATACAAAAAAAGTCTAGCGTTTTTTACTAGTGAGAAAAATGCCCTTGGATCTGGTTCGATCACAGCCACATCTTAAATTTTTAATAAAAATGACAAGTACTGGCGGCCGAAGAATGGCGGTATAAATAGTCATATTCCTTCTGTCAACAGCTTTGTCAAAGAGGACAGAGGAGCGGACAGAGCCTCATGGCGAGATCTTTCCCTAGGTATGAGAAACTGCGGTGAACAGGCGTAAGAATTAGCAATAATCAACGAGTGTGGTGGGTGTAGTTCAGGACGCAGGTTGTTCTGTGCCACTTCGGGACTGTTTTTCGTACCGTTGCTTTTGGACCCTCTGAGTCAGGTAACGGCGATCATGAACCAGGTTGTTGATTTCGTCATTCCGTTTGACCAAGTTTGTCTTTCTTGTACATATTTGTGATGACTATACTGAGGAGATTTCCATTTTCTAAGACGAGAGTGTCCGTGCTCACAGGGCTGCACATATAACTTTTCTGGTCTGAATATTATTTAAGCACCCTGTCACATCTCAGTGGTCTACTAAATCACCAGGTCTTAAATCCCACACAGAATGTTTGGGTCTATGTGCACACAGCTTGTTGAATGTTCCTGTCAACAACCTGGCGATCTGGCAGCTCTACGGGAAGGTAAGTTCATCTGGATACGACGTAAATTCCCTTTCTCACCATACTGAGGCCTTTGGAATGGCTAGAGGCGGTATTACATGGTATTATTATGATTGTTTTCTGGACGTGACTCATCTTTTGTTCAGTGCGTTTATCAGCCTGACGAGTACTAACGATTTTGACAGAAATGAAAAAGTTCCTCAAGTAAAGTAATGCGCACTAATGTTAAATGAAGATTAACGATAAGTTAGTGTTAAGTTCTGTTATGAATCACTTTTGATACATAGCATGTTGCTGGGCACTTACAGGAAATGCAGTTTTTCTACCATGAATGCGTACAGGCTTCTTACAGATTTTACCGCATCCATAGTGACTGATATCAACGACTCGGCAGTTGTACTGTATCTTGGTACTTCCCGTTAATGAATCTAACTCATGGTACTGGCTGTGGCTGCCTTGGTCCCATGTGTTCGTGATTTTTCAGGGATTTTTGGATGAGTTTCTCCAGCAGCATTGCTTACCCCTGGTCCTGATGTAGATTTTCTTAATGACCAAAATCTTTCCAGAACCTTCCAGAAATTTCTCAAACAGTCTGGCAGTCTTGATTTTCATTTTGGCACAGGAGGACATTGTCCTCGCTAGCCCTTACCGCACTGCCGTGGCCCCAGTATTCTTCTAAAGAAGTCTTATTTCATACAGGACACTGATTCCCTTCCAGATGCACACCTTCCCTCACCCCTTTGCGTTGTGTGAATATTAAAACTTCTCTCCTTTCTTCATAATCATGCATCACGTTACATTAATAAAATTTGCCCTCCATGACAGACCACGATTTTTGAACAGTGGTAGCAGCATCTAATTGCTTATTGAAAAAACACTAAAATCAAAAAGCCCCAAGCATTTATTCTGTAACAAGCAAACTTCTCTAATTACAAAATTTCTCAGAAATACACTGACAAACAAAAATCATTATGCTCTGATAATAGCTTATAATTATTTTAGAATGGTTATGAGCAGAATTTAAAAATTATCAGTAGTCGCTTCAACAGTTTATTAAATACAACCAGAACGACTAGGATCTATATCCCTTTAGAAATTCTCCTTATAAAAGTACGAGGAATAGAAGAATAAGCAATTAAAGACTTTAAATCAATCTGACGTAAACAAATGAATCCAACAATAACTCCACCTGTGTCTTGTTTTGTTATTGGTCACCTCTAAATCTCTCACAAGTTTATGTTCTCTAGGAAGCTATATGGAATAAAATACAAGGAGCAGAAAGTTGCTGAGGTAACCGAAGCGTTCGCCTGCGATCGCTGCTACCCGCTTTACAGGGACGTTCTGCATGTTGCTCGAGCTCCGGCTCCACAGAAGACACTCCCTTGGAAAACCGAGACGGAACAGTATCTCAGGCACGGCGTGTCAACCGTAACAAGCTGGACTGTGATACACGCTGATTTTGAAGTGGAACTTCAGCCATCACCACGCGAAGATGCAACACTAACTTCGTCACAAGAGGTGCCAGCCCCGAGATCAGCAGAACGCACTACCCAGCAACAGGGTAACAATCGGAAGCGCTACAATGCCTTCTCAAATCACTTGCCATCTGAGTATCGAGCAGATGCCACTCTGCCAGGTGTGTATTTAGGATATGGCCTGGCCGTTCTCCGCTGGTTCAGTCCGCTGACCATCTACAAGCAGGGCAACTACCAGGCTCTACAACATGTGATTCCAGCAGCAGGCCAACCTGGACGACCCCGCACTGCAGCCGCTACTAGCGACCAGCTGGGGCCCAGGAATCTTTGCCTCCTCCGACTTGGCCTCTCGCGGGCTCGTTATTCCAATACTGGTATTCTAGTGTGGAACTTACGCTGTCTTCAGTGCACAGATGTTCCCGTCACAATAAAACGGAATTAACTTTGACTTTGTGGCAGTTCCTGAACACAGGCCATTGCTAATTGAACGTAATACTTATCCCCATCGTAAATTTGAGCACTGACTCCTATCATCATGATTCTTCCTGTGGAACTTATAATCTTTAAAGTACTTCCATGGACAGAGACCAAACACTTCTTAAATTGTGACAAGCCCACTTGGCACACTAAGTCAATGCTGAACAGATTTGTATTTCTGTGTTGTTCTGAGGAGGTTTCCACTTGTGTGCTACGCCGCAGAAAGATGGTGTTTTTCTTTAGTGTAACTTCCAAATATTGAAAGGGCTGGCTTACTTTCTACCTAATTAGTGTGATGCTTGTCCATCGGGCAAAAACTTACTCCACGTAGGACATTTTACCTGAAGTTTTTTCTTATAAACGTGTTCTACATTTGTAAAATTTAAAATTTTCCCGGCGACTCAACAGTTCAAAAATATTTCGGGGGTTGCAGCCGGTCTTCGTAAACTTCATTTTACCATGAGATAAAGTATACGATGACAGGCTGCAATCGGGAAATCTTTTTGAACGTGTTCTACATTGGTTACTGGGACTGTGTTTCTCTTGCGACTCCAGCAGCACAGTACATATCAACGATGACAGTTTCGTTTCGCCCTTCAGTGTTATAGATGAGTGTTCAAGTTATCAAGTTTTGTTCGACCTGTCTGCGTCACTTATTGTTGGTTATTAAATTGCGTCCCTTTTCTCAACGGCGATAATATCTATCGACCTATCATTTACACTCCTAGTGTCGTCAGTGTATCCATAATTTTTTTTTACAAACTTTAGTGCCATTTCGCAGATTAAGTTCCAGTGTGCCAAGCAAGTTTTCTCGTCACACCACGGCACCGTAGAAAAAAGACGAGTTGACGCTGCCACAGCATGACTTACAGGGACCTCAACGAGAAAAGAAGATTCTCCTGCAAACTGTGGCACGTCTGGACCCCGACTTACCGCTGCCTTTCCAGCAACTTCAGCAACACCAGGGACGTGTGCTGCAGACAATGACCCAGGGGAGGATGACCTTGCCTCCACAGTATCAAGACTGATGAGTAGATGGAACCAAGGCCTGCCTTCATCACAATGTTTTAGCAACACTTCGTGGTCTCCACCGTCCATGGTGACACATGACGAGCTTTTTCTTGGTCCACACTGGTGCCCACGCCTAGCAAGCCTAAGAAATGGTAATAACCAACAAAAATTTGAAATTTACAGAAAGATTCTAACCACTGACGTCATCGTGAATTAAAATTCATAACATCACAGGTTCGATAAAGATGCATACTTTAAATCAATGATCAATAGAATCATAAATTTACCTCTGGAAGAACAAGCTATAACAAATGAAATTACAGCACTACAATATTTAGGACAAAAAAATAATTTCGACCAAGATGCAGTGCTCAAAATGTACCAAGATCAAAGTAAACCTAAAGCAGACAACGTACATATAGACATAACACTGAAAAGAGATGATAAAACCAAAGTCATCCCGATATATTTGTGCCAACAACATATCTAGGTGACATATCACGCAAAATAAACAAATTTTTAAAGTAGACGAAAATGTAGCTACCTTTTCGCAGTACCAGTAACTTACAAACAAAGCTGAAATCAGGAATAAGCGACGTCCCTACCTTTTGTAATCCAGGTGAACACAAGATTTCCTGCGACGACTGCAGTAGCTTTTACGTTGGACAAACAGGACGAAATTTTAGTATAAGATTTGAAGAACGCACGAGAGATTTCTCAAGCAACTAATCGAGTTTTTACCAAGAGGAAACACAATCAAAGACGCTTTGAAAGTTCTACATAAGATACCAAAAGGTCGAATCACTAACATTTTGGGAGAACTAGAAATTTATACATACGTAAATAGGTCCATAAACGAACAAATGGACCTAAAACATAAAAATTATCTGGAAAACAATATTAACACAATAGAAAAGGGATGAACATAACACGATAAAAAGGAAAGAACATATAAAGGCACATTTGCATGCCGAGCGTGAGTTTCCGCGGAAACGCGAAATACTAATTAAATAAATAATCAGTGACAAATAAATAAAGTCTATGGCACACAACTGCAGCGCTGTGTCGCTGATAAAACAAAAGCACAATTACGTTACTCTTATGTTTGATTAAAAAAAGAGAGCTCTGGTTGAAGTGGTGCGAGAAGCACGTATTTTATTTTATTGTCTGGCACACCGCCATATTTCATGTTATAGAAGAATACTGCGAGTTGCAACCACACTAGGCACTCGATTCTGTAAAGAATTTATATTTATAAAAGTAAGTAGGATTATGAACTGTAGGCTTATTCATTGAATATATCTGATTTAACTAACTGTGTAACTTTTTTATGTTTAGTAGACAATCACCTCTGTACGACGTATTGGCATGGCTGGCAAATTATTGTAATATTGAGATTTAGATTATGAGTCCGCACCTACCGCAGCAGTCTTTGGAAACGATTTAATTACGAAGTCCGATTATTCAGTTTTATTTCACGGTCAACTACGAGTAACATTGCCTTTACGAAAAAGCCATTGTCAAGCGTCTGATACCGAATAATTAAACGTCCACGTTCCAGATAAGCAAATACAATTGCAATCACAATCACCATCATACAGATAGAATAATCAATATCTAAATAACAATATATTTTTATTTATTTATTTTATTTATTTTATATTGGCGACTGCGTGTCGGACTTGTTATTTTGTCATTTGTTACATTGTTCTCTTTGTTTCATGTAAAAAATCAACTTTCTGGACCTGGACGTCAATGTATGAGAGGTAACAAAATCTGAAGATATTTTCCAATTCTGAAATTTTGCGGGAAGACGCAATGAAACTTCCAGCAAAATAAGGTAAGACGCAGCATCTTTGCATTAGCAGGCTTAACCAGACGTATAATTCAGTGTATTAGCTTTTCAGTAAATTCTGCAGTGTTTCTTTTCCGCATAACAGTTTCAGTGATAAATTTCATTCTCAGTACTTTTCCCTAAACAATAACGTATGCAACAATACCAATACACGAGTGTACAATATGGCCGACTTCTGTACGATATCATGTAACATGGCCAGCAGCCATTACCAATAATCTCAAATTCAGTTTATATTTTTAAATTAACAGACAGCCATTGTTGCTACGAGCGATTCATGCTCAACTACATTTTATTTTAAAATCAGTGTCAAAAATTTTCTTGAAACATATATCACGTGTGGCATGGTAATAACTAGAAAACAATACGCAAAAATGGAACAGCAAGGACGTACTATTCAGACGCAATCCGACTCGGACGTGAGACAAGTGTTAGAAAATGACTTTACGACAGCAACCGGTAGTGATGATTCATCAAACATTGACGCAAGTGTTGACGAAAATTTTGACGATAGGCCGTCCACTACAAAAATTTCAAAATCTCAATCAGAGCCCATGTTAATGCATGACGTCACGTCTAATGACGCGGCGGGGGCAGAGACCTTGCAAACGGTAAACATTGCCGACATGTTACAAATGCTAATGAAACAAAACGCCGAAAACATGGCACAATTAGAGACACAAAATGAACAGTTAAAAACACAAAATGACGAAATCAAATCTGATCTCATAGCAATCAAGATAGGTAATGACACTTTATGTAAGCGTGTGGAACTTATAGACGCCACACTGACCAAACAGATGACCGAACTCAGTACTAAATTTTCCCAGCTCAATACGAGACAAGAAAAGACTACAACTGACGTAGCACTTTTACAGACACAAGTAAAAAACCTTAATGTCACGTGTGAAGTTCTTACTGAACAAATTCAAACATATCCTTCAGTACATGACAATCTTGAAAAACGAATTACTGACGTACAGAATAAATTTGACAATGTTGAACAACACCTGACTGACATCTTACAATCAGATGCCACAGCTCATTTTCAAAATATTAATAAAGAATTTCATGATTGGGTTGAGAACAAAGACAAACATTTTGATAGATGCTTACGTGAAAATTTACCAACACTTGTGCACGACTCCGTAGCGCAATACAGTACTAATAACAAACAGCTGATCAGTGACGCAGTACAATCCGTCACTGCAACCATGAGACAATTCACCGATCAACTACAGTCTGAATGTAACGAAAATATCAGTCAAAATGTACAGTTCAGAAACCAATATACATTCGAGTATGATACACACATTCCGCACACGACAAATACACAAGAACAAAACACACCACGACTACAACACATACCACGATGTGGAAACACAAACACAAGCTATTATCATGGTAAACCACAGCAACATTATCGTAATTACTCGCCAGCTGAACATACCAGTAATTACAGTGGAATAAATCCATATCACAATGCGAAGGAAGATGAAAGCTTAATGAAACACAGGCAATTTCAGATTTTTATCCCAGAAAAACGAACCATTCATCCGGTGATTTTTCTTAAATCTTTTAGTAACGCATTTCCATGCACTTGGAGTGACCGGAAAAAGATTTCATATATTGTCGGTTACATCCAAGGCGATGCAGCTGTCTGGGCATACAGTCAAGCTGACGTATGTACCACGTACAGTGAGTTTGAGCGTGCTTTTCTGAACAAATTCTGGTCGCAATCCGTCCAGGAGCGACTCAGAAGACAAATTTTAGAACCTGAAACTTTTAACAGTAAAAATGGTAACTTACGCAGATATTTTGAAAAATACTTGAACATGGGACACTTTTTAGACGAACCAGTCGCAACGCGTGATATACTCCGAGCGTTGAAGGCCAAATTGCCTTTCAACATTAAGGAAAAACTTCTACATATCCCGGATGACGATTCAGATTATTTTTTAACAGCTTTAGATTCGGTTGACATGTTACTTGAAGATCAGCGCTTCGCGCGGCAAAACAGCAGCCACAATGTTTACACTAGTGGTATGCAAAACATGCAGGCTTGCCAACACAATTCTGGCGCGCCCACAGTTGGATACGCGGTACAACAAAAACAGCAAACTCACATGCCGTCTCAGTACGGAAATCAAAATCAACACGCGTATTCCAATACAAACAATAGTTACAACAGTAATAACATTTCATGCGGCAATCCATACAAAAGGCACCGCGGTAATAACTACAACGGTAACAACGGATACAAAGGTAATAACAAAAACACAAACAGAAATAGAAATAATAATAACTACGAGCCAAGACAGCATCAAGGTTGGACTCGTAACGATCAGTACTTTCATTCAAACTCTGCTTTACCACAGCAGCCACCAGGTCAAAATTGGAGCATACCTTACGACCGACAGGTAAGTTATAATGCGCAACAGCAACAACAACCGCAAAAGTTTGGAGATCATAATAGGCAATATCCGAATGTGAATATAATACAAATGACACCTGATGCACAACCTCAATCTGTGTCAGTACCTAGTACAAATGATAATCCAACAAACTAGAAACAGTCACTACTTTGCCCCAGGTCGTGGCTGAAGAATTCTTGGGGGGCGACTTCAATGTTAATCAGTTATTTGACACCACACTTGAACAACAGAATAATGATATGCCGAGTAATTCTAAACAAAAACTACCTGTTTTATTTATAAGATACAACCACAATAACAATATATCAGATGAACTTTTACAAGACAGTACACAATGTCCTTTAAACACAAATAAAATTGTTTTAGCATCTACTACTGGTGTAGTAGGTGGGATTCCAACTACTATTATCCTAGATACAGGTGCAGCTGTGAGCGTTTTGTCTTTTAATTTCTATAAAAAGATGTGTGAATTGGAACCTGTGCCTGAGTTTCCTGCCCAAAACTGTAAAATAACTACTGCACTAGGTAATAAGTCATGTAGGGTTACGAAGCAAGTTTTTGTAAACGTTAAAATAGGTAATGGAACCGTACAATTGCCATTCCTGGTTGTACAAAACCTTGTGACAAATTGCATATTAGGAATAGATATTATGAGCGAGAAGGACTGCATTATAGACTTCTCCAAAGGTAAATGTATTTTAAATGATAAAGGCAGTGTAATTATTATTGATTTGGACAGGAGAACTCTAAAGCATGACAAACACTGTACAGGGTACAAGGTTCAGTTAGTACTTGACAATGACATTCAAGACAGGCAAACACACTCATCTGACACAGAGCTATTGGACTTGAAAACATTGCTTGATCGTAAGATAAGTGAAGCTACAGCTCTCAGTGTACATGAACGTATAAAACTACAGGAAGTGTTATCCAAATATTTACAAGTTTTTACCAAACGATTAGGTGTTATCAACACGTATGTGTACAAGATTGAAGTTAAGCCTCACAAGATCTTCTACCATAAGACATATAACGTACCGTTATCTCAACGACCTGCTGTGTGGCAAGAATTAAAACAAATGTTAGACTGGAAGGTCATTGAACCATCCACCCCACCTTATTGTAGTCCTCTACTTGTTGTCAAAAAAATCAAATGGAAGCATTAGGTTAGTGTTAGACGCACGAGCTATTAATGAAATAATTTTACCGGTTCACACAAAACCTGAAAATTTAGAAGAGCAATTACAGAAATTTCTAGATGCAAAATATTTTTCCACAATAGATCTCGCTAATTCGTTTTGGCAGGTGGGTATCACTCCTGATTCTCGGAAGTATACTGCATTTATGTTCGGGGGGCGAACCTATCAGTTTTGTGTTCTACCCTTCGGACTGAATGTCAGCTCTGGGGTATTCATTATAGCCCTGGATACCGTGCTTGGCGGCGATTTAGTTGAGACAGTCACACACTATGTAGATGATATACTGATAGCTACACAATCTTGGAATGAACACGTTGACACTCTTCAAAGAATTTTAGAAAAATTTGCACAAGCTGGAGTCACAGCCAACCTAAGAAAATCAAAATTTGGTTGCAGTGAGATAAAGTATTTAGGACATATCATTAATTCACAGGGCATACGTCCGGATCCCAGTAAATTAGATGCTATCAGAAACTTTCCTAGCCCTCGAACTAAAAAGCAGTTAAAATCATTCCTTGGGCTATGTTCATTTTTCAGACTTTTTTTGCCACAACCACTTTTGAACAGTAAACATCTGCTAAATCTACTCAGAAAGAATCAAGTTTGGATCTGGTCGGAACAGTGCCAGAATAACTTTAATACAATTAAACATGCTTTAGTGAATGCTAACATATTGAGCCATCCAGATTTCAATTTAGATTTTTGTATGACTTGTGACGCTTCACGTACTGGCTTGGGCTGTTGCTTATTTCAAGTTGTAAAGAATAAAGAGGAGGAACAGATAAGAATTATTGGGTTTGCGAGTCGCACTCTAACTGAATGTGAGCGTACATACTCCACTACTGAGTTAGAAACACTTTCCATAGTATGGGCATTCAAGAAATTCAATTATTATTTATTTGGAAAACATACGGTAATTTACACCGATCACCAGGCCCTGACATTTTTGTTAACTTGTAAGCTTGTACATCCTAGACTATCACGATGGGCAGTTACACTCCAGAACTACTCTTTTGAAATTAAGTACATAAGAGGTAAGGACAACTCCATTGCAGACACTTTGTCTAGACTTCCACAAGGTATGAATGATACCAACAGTGACTTAGAAAATATAAATGACTACAGGATTCTCTTAATGCAAGACAAGCAGTATCACCAATATTATATTGATATGTGCAGAAACATGGCTGAATTACAAAAATCTGATCCTCACTGGTATAAGATAATAACATTACTGGTAGAAAAACACAATCATCCTTTGACTAAGTATTACAAGTTACACAATGATGTGTTATTTTACCGACGACATCCAAATGCTACTAACTGGTGTGTATGCATTCCCAAAGAGTCTGAACGTAATCTAATTTGGCACACACACTTAGTTTGGGGTCATTATGGGACGAAAAAGTGTTTGGCAAAGCTCAGTACATACTGTTATTTTAGCAATATGAGAAGAAAAATTTACAGGGAACTAAAAACATGTGTCATATGTCAAAAATCAAAACCTCAGAATTTATCCACAAAAACAGATTTACATTCTATTTTACCTAGTAAACCCCTGGAAATTCTGTGTACTGACATCAGTGGACCGCATCCAGCAAGCTCTGGAGGCGTCAAATATATCTTAGCTTTTTACGATATATTTTCTAAACATGTAAAACTTTATGCTTTAAAATCCGCCACTGCAAATGCTATAATACGAAGATTCTCAAGTGATTACCTGACGCACGTGGGAAAACCTAAAGCAATTCTATCAGATAATGCAGCATACTACTCTGGGTACAAATGGAGAAATTTCTTGAAGGAGAATAACATTAAAAGTATATTTATTTCGAGGTTTAGTCCACAACGTAACGCGACTGAGAGCCTTTTCCGAGAATTAAATCGATTCATGAGGACCTATATTTCATCAAAACATACTAATTGTGTGTCCTACCTAAGTCTTTTCGAAGACGTACACAATAACTTAAATATTTACGATACGAATTACACACCTAACGAGATCATGTTCAATTGCAAACAGAACGATCAGTGGATAGAACCATTACCTAAGTTGTCAGACAAGGAAATCACACCTGAACAGAAAATAAAAGAAGTATTGACTACATTGACACATCACGCACAAATACGAAACAAACATCACAGAAACATAATAAAAAGAAAACAAAAATTCGAGGTAGGAATGCTTGTACTACTTCGTACTCATCATAAATCTGCAGCACTCAAACGACGCAACGCTAAGTGGCGTCTGCTATATGAAGGACCTTATATAATTGTTAACATACCGCATCCTGGTGCGTATCTGTTACAACATCCTAAAACTAACAAAATTATTGGGCTATACGCACACCGAGATCTTAGAGCATTTCATGTCAAAGTCATACCCATCAAAATATTGCTAAGCAACTCGAAAAACTCTGTTGTTACAACACAGATAATAAGTAGTATAGAAATTTTCATTTCAGCGGTTCCAGTGACGCAGTTGAAGACAGAAGAACTCTTCTTTCAGCGCGCGCCTCCACCTGAAAGACGGAATATTAAAGTAAAATTTATGATTACGTAGCAGTAGATGACATATTAATTTTTCACGGAACATTTGTTACTGAAGGTACCACTGACTTGGTGTGACACCTGACGAACTGACAGACGTCATCTGTGAAGCGATCTTTTACTTTGAGAAATAGATTAGACGCACATCTCTCAACACGAAAAGCATCTATCAGTAGTCAAGGCCACACAGACACTCTACACACACGCACAAAACGCGAGGAATCGAACATTTTCTCTCTCTTACTATTTTGAATATTTATTGAGTAGTGAAAACGCCTGGTCTTGCCTACTGATGTAATGAATGTTGTGTCTAACCTATCTTAATTTCAGATGACATCACAAAAAACATCGATAATATCCCAGCAAAACCGCTAAAGAGGATGTAAATATCTGCAATTCATGTAATCAAATGTGACACAATGTAATAACCTATAGCGATGTAATGATGATGTAAACATGTTTATGTGCAACTATATTATGTTTATGCTAAGAAAATATGTGACGTGTGTATGTATAATTACTTATTTTTTTAACTGATGTATAGTGTAACTGTTACTATGTAAAAATTTGAACAAAACGAGTGCCAAAAAGACATTGCATAGTGAACCACTGTTCACGGACATTAACGAACATTACTAACTCTGCAACTACGCGGAAACCTATGTGAAAGAAACTGTTAATGCCATTCATTATGCAGCGTATCTATGTAAACGCGATGAACGATTTCCTTGTTTAATAACTACGAACATTTAGGTGAGCTATATTCAGCAAAAAACTGAAAATGTGAAGTGCATAATTCGTGCATCGTCTAGTGACATTACTACAGTACCCAACTTCAAGATGTTAACTGGATTAAATGGACACAAAGTGCCTGTCCAGAAAACAACACGACGGGTGGAAGAATTTTGGTTGGAACTTTAGGGAATGAAATGTTCTCGAAATGTGACGGACACTCTTACCTGGACTGTCCAAGGATCGACACCAGCTATGTGCCGTCCGAGGTTCTGCAACCAAGCTTCCACGGAATGTAAAAAACGAACTGCACGTGGACCAATTACTCGACGGGTCACGTCTGATCTGTAATAAGCAATGCTTTTAGTCACAACGAACTGCATCACTACGACTATAATGGAAATGAGAAATGGACACACTTATGTATTAATCACGTTGTTATACAACGATGTTACTGTGATCAAAAAACTTTACCACGACGATACTAACCTGTAAAAAATGATTGTGCAGCGGATGAATATGAACTGTAATAACGACACGATGTGTATAGGTCAACGCACCTGAAAAATACGGACATTTTTCTTTGAAGTATTTCAAAACAATACTATGTAACTAAGAACATTCAACAATCTAAGTTGTATTGTGTTATAACAAATATTGTAAATTTAAAACTAAGTTACCTGTCATAGAATGTAGTCTTCATATGTAATCTTGGTTGAATATTTTCTTTGTGCAACGACTGAAAAACGCGCGCACACGAACAATATGAACTGCAATACTGTGCCGCGTGATCTAACTGTACGATATAACGGCAGTGCCGCAGTTACACAGATGCTTCTGCGCATGCGCGCACTCTATCTGCCAACATTAGAACTTTTACGGCGCACCCGCGTCATTCAAATTTTGTATATAATGTGTATAATGTGTAATGTAAGTCATGTAAATAGTTGTAGATAACTTAGATTTTCTTGTGCCTTTAGGTGAATTGCTCGCCTGCAGGTGTGTCCTTTCGCCTCGCAATTCAGGGGGCAATATAAAGGCACATTTGCATGCCGAGCGTGAGTTTCCGCGGAAACGCGAAATACTAATTAAATAAATAATCAGTGACAAATAAATAAAGCCTATGGCACACAACTGCAGCGCTGTGTCGCTGATAAAACAAAAGCACAATTACGTTACTCTTATGTTTGATTAAAAAAAGAGAGCTCTGGTTGAAGTGGTGCGAGAAGCACGTATTTTATTTTATTGTCTGGCACATCGCCATATTTCATGTTATAGAAGAATACTGCGAGTTGCAACCACACTAGGCACTCGATTCTGTAAAGAATTTATATTTATAAAAGTAAGTAGGATTATGAACTGTAGGCTTATTCATTGAATATATCTGATTTAACTAACTGTGTAACTTTTTTATGTTTAGTAGACAATCACCTCTGTGCGACGTATTGGCATGGCTGGCAAATTATTGTAATATTGAGATTTAGATTATGAGTCCGCACCTACCGCAGCAGTCTTTGGAAACGATTTAATTACGAAGTCCGATTATTCAGTTTTATTTCACGGTCAACTACGAGTAACATTGCCTTTACGAAAAAGCCATTGTCAAGCGTCTGATACCGAATAATTAAACGTCCACCTTCCAGATAAGCAAATACAATTGCAATCACAATCACCATCATACAGATAGAATAATCAATATCTAAATAACAATATATTTTTATTTATTTATTTTATTTATTTTATAAACAGACAACGTTGAGATCGCACATCCACATAATGCAAAATATTCCTGGCAAAAAGTATCTCTAACTATCTATGTTGTAATTTACTTGTGACATAATATGTCAATGGAATCATCTGTCATTTTACAAGTCAAAAAACAACACGAAATATCCATAGATAGTAGGTGCGTGACCTATATTAACAACGTCGTAAATAAAAGAAATTACGTTCTAAGATGTTTTATGGACATGTAGACATAAATATAAGATAAAAGTCTGATAATACTCTTACATAGAAGTAGAATAAAACGATGTAATGTCAACAACAATACCTGAAAATGGCACAAATACCGAAAAATCTTGTCGTGAACCTATGTAAATACAACAAGAAGCAAACTAATTGCAGCTATTTTTGTAAAAGTATAAAGATGTCATTTTAAGACATTACGCAAGCTGTGGGCCAAGCAGGGAAGTTACTAAAAAGCTAATTGACTACGACCTCAGAAACGGTGCTGCCACATAGAACAGGTAGTTACAACTTATAAAGAAAGCAGAGTGCAGTTGTAAGAATCGAAGGACACGTAAAAGGGAGGCCGTAATGGAGAAAGGGGAGACATAGCTGCAGTCCATCACCCATGTTATTCAAGATGTACACTGAGCAGTCAGCAAGGGAGACTAAGGCGAGATTGAGAAAGAGAAATAAACTTCAGGGAAATACAAGCTGCTGATGACGTTTTAAATCTTTCAGAGAAGACAAAGACTTTGAAACAACAGCTGAACGGATTACATAGGGTCCTGAAAGGGGGACTGAGATTACCATAAATAAAAGTACAACAAGTGTAATACTGTCTGGCCGGATTAAATCAAATCACCAAAGACACATTTTTGTGCATGAAGGGGGCAGTACGGCTTCTAAAACTTTTTTCTTGCTTTTAACGCCAAAGTGCGATGAACCTCTGCATTTACATATCGCTCGAGATAGAACCACGTTTCGAGAAGATTTTTCTTATTTGGTGTTGCAGGAGACATGAACCACTGATAGTGTACCACATATGATCATTGCCTTCAGGTAGCAACTCATGAATACAACCATTTCCATACGGATGTACGCAATACCTCAAGGTCGCTACCAACGGAGTGACCAGACTGGTTGGACTGTGAACACACACAATTAGTGTGAGTCAAAGAACACACCATCTGCATGTCAGTCAACATTTCTGGTGTTATCTCGTTCGATTGCCACATTCGGCTGCATATCCCACCTTTATTTTGTGGCTTGTTCTAATCATTCTTACCAAACATTTCCGTGGAAGAATTCTGAGCCTCGGTGTAACTGACACAGCTAGTGTTCTAGATGTTTACTGATACCCTCTAACCTACAGTGGAATTTATTTTGACGTCATTTTAACAAGGTTAGTACGAATGACTCAAAAAAACCTTCTTACACGAGGTAGTGTAGCTCTTTAGCGTCTCATATCAAACATTACACAAAGTGAAATATAAATTTCTGAGGTTGTTTAGGAATACTTTCTAAGTATTATGGTTTAATAAACGTATGATCTCCGGTGAACCATTGCACTTCTATTAAGTTCTTACCATCGGGTAACTTTTTATCTGTATACCACTGAAAACATCTGCGCAGCAGTACAATTATGGCAAGTATTCACTGTGAGACTTTCATGCGAAAAATTTGTAACATTCTCTCCCGGTACGTGTTGTCGACAACGGTAACGACCACACTGCTCTTTGCACGGAGCTTACACTCAGTAGTGCTTCTTTCTGTGTTGGGTTTGTCTTTCCTACTTTGTGCGTTGCACAGCAGTATGGGTACGTTTAGTGACGTAGTGACGTGGTTTTGACCGCTGCACACCTCGTGAATGCGTTGCTGCGCTGAGCTGCTCCAGTTGCAACGACAACCACATTACAACTGGACCTCCAACTTCGGTAACTGTTCCTCAGTCATACTTTTCATATTGCTACGCACCACTGTTGACGCACAAGTGAAAATGCCGGAAATACAAATCCGAGGCATAATCAAGCAGTACCGACTGAAGGCTTGGTGGAGAACAGTAAAGTGCTCATTACCACACTGTGATCAACAACCAGTACCGCGAGTGAACTGATCAGGTTTGTTTCCAAACAAAATACACATCGCACACTGTCGACATCTGCACTCCTGTGCAGATAGTCTCAGTGAAATACAAATATAAACGCGGGCGAGAAATGAAGGGAAACGCAGTTACTCCGGATCGAATCACTGTAGTTCACGGATTCCTTGTATGACAGTTTGCGACTAGAAAAAACTGCGAAATTTTATATATAAAGTTCGGATTTACCCTCTGTAACAAATAACACATCAATACCAGAAGAAGGACGAAGAAACAGATGGAATAAATTTGTTACGGTATTAAAACTTATAATTCTCCTGCCCTCATTGCTCTCGACTACAAAAGGTATACAGATTTTGAGTTTATTTGCAGTTTACTCCAAAAGAACGAGTTTGTTGTAGTGTATTTCAAATTATGCGAGAGCAGGAAGAGAAACATTTTTTGCTCTAATTTTTATCGATCGATGTTCTCGATGATTGTTGGTAACAGTCATTCCATTACTTGCCTGGATTTTTGCTACTTCCCATACATGTGGAACTAGTGATTTTTGAAGAAATTTTCTTGCACACATAAATTGTAAGACTCTGTCACTGGATACTAGTAATTTTTCAAGTCTACTTGCTCAGCCACAGATTTAAGCACTCCATGCAAAGTTACAACTACTGCTGTGTTACAACATCTCTTGCCAAAACTCTGGATACAAAGTAAATCAAAGATCCATGTTACATGCAAAAAATGTGCAATACAAAGATTTATTTCATTTAATATGAAATACTACTGCTTGTTTTGAAGATTTGTGAACACTTGATAATGATTTTAAATTGTGAAAATTACTTTTATAAAATGAAATAGTTATACTGAAACATTTTCTGTTCTGTATTGTAATTTGAAAAGATGAATAAAAAGTAAATCTTCATTGATTTTACAGAGTTTCGTGTATGAATATGACAAATTTAACTTAACGATACTGTGCCGTGTCATAAACAGAAGAGATCAGTATTTCCTGAAACAAACTGCTATACGTCAAATATATAAAGTTTTAATGACTGAAGCGATTTCGTAAAGTAACTGCGGTACATCAGTTGGCATATTGTCACAATACTCAACATTCGTATAGAAAAACTCAAAAAGTTTTGTAGCCGGCCGAAGTGGCCGTGCGGTTAAAGGCGCTGCAGTCTGGACCCGCAAGACCGCTACGGTCGCAGGTTCGAATCCTGCCTCGGGCATGGATATTTGTGATGTCCTTAGGTTAGTTAGGTTTAACTAGTTCTAAGTTCTAGGGGACTAATGACCTCAGCAGTTGAGTCCCATAGTGCTCAGAGCCATTTGAACCATTTGAAAGTTTTGTATTGTTGCAGCCGCACTTCAAGTTTCTGCCAGGCGAGTGCAGCAGTGGGCAGTTAGGCATGATGGCAGGTGTCAAGAAATCGTATGTCGTACATGAAATGCATTCACATCAGTCTGCCGTAACAGTGCAACGCCACTTCGGAACGATGTTCATCAAAGACCCACAAAATGCCAACACTATTTGTCGATGGTATGCATAGTTTAAAGATTCGGGATGCCTCTGCAAGGGGAAATCAATGGTTCGTATTGCAGTGAGTGAAGAAGTGGTTGACCATGTGAAGGCGAGGTCCGTACGTAGCCCACAGAAGTCGACGGACAGAGCAAGCAGAGAGTAGAACATACCACAACCGATCGTTTGGAAGATCTTAGGAAAACGACTGTAGCTGAAGCCTTACCGCTTGCAACTGCTACAAGCCCTGACTGCTGATGACAAAATCAGACGCACTGAATTTCTGGCACGGCTGCAACAAGTTATGGAAGAGGATGGTATTTGTGAGAAATTCGTCTTCAGTGCTGGAGCAACATTTTTTATGAATAGCACAATGAACAGGCAGAATGTGCAAATATGAGGGACAGAAAATCCCCACGCTATCGTGAAACACATTCGAGATCACCGAAAGTTAATGTGATCTGTTAATGTGACCTGTGCAGTCTCACGATTTTAAGTTTACAGTCACTTTCCCTTCTGCAAAAAGACCGTTACAGATTACTTGAATCTGGGCATGCTGGTAAACTGACTCACGCCATAACTGGAGACCGACAATGTGGACTTCACCTACCAACAGGATGGTGTTCCACCGCACTTCTAGAGTGTTGCGTAAATTCTTAAACAGGAAATTCAGAAACCGACGATCGATCGTGGTGAGGTTGACGACCAGCAATTCATATCATGTCATTCACGCCCTCCATACCTAGTCCCATGCGATTTCTTTTGTGTGGGATTATGTGAAAAATTCTGTGCTTACACCACCTCTGCCAACAAACCTACCAAACCGTCAGCTCGCTTCAGCAGTAATTTTGAACAGATTGATAGAGAGATGCAGTGCCAAATGTGGGAAGAACTTGGTTATCGCCTTGATGTCTCCAAACCCATTAGCACGGTACTTATGGAGCACTCGAAATATGTCAAAAAAAGCTTTGAGGTTTTCTGTGTGTGTGCAAAGTCATTTGATAATATGTCAAATAATATATTGTTGTTGTGGTCTTCAGTCCAGAGACTGGTTTGATGCAGCTCTCCATGCCATACAGTAAAGCGGCATGCCCTCGGAAAAAAATTACGGCTGTAGTTTCCCCTTGCTTTCAGCCGTTTGCAGTACCAGCACAGCTAGGCCGTTTTGGTTAGTGTTACAAGGCCAGATCAGTCAGTCATCCAGACTGTTGCCCCTGCAACTACTGGAAAGGCTGCTGCCCCTCAAATAATATGGCTAGAGAAAATCTTTGAAATCGCTTCAGTCATTTGTAATAATCTGATATTACAATCAGAATTTAAACATTCAACTGACAATTGAACTCTAGCGCTATGCTGTAAGCAAAATGGAGGTTAAGAATGCATCTTTGGCAAGGTTTTCTTTGAACGAGTGTCATCATTTGGAGGGAATAGCCTTCAGCCATGTGTGTGTTCAAATGCAAATATTCCGAGATGTGAACTGTGGAGGCCATAATCCTATGCATTCCCTCGAAGCGCTGAGCAGATGGCCGTCGCTGCGAGCGACTAATTACCATCTATATTAATTCCGACCAAAATTTTCAGCGGAAAATTTCATAAGGCGCAACCGGGCACGACGATCCCTCGCACGCGCGGTCACGGCCGCCGGCGGTTCCTCGACTGGACCGCAGGCAGCGCCATTAATAAGGCACGGCCACGGCGGAGGCTCCCAATAATCCGCGCGACACAGGGATGAAAGGGCGCCGATGAATAATGCAACCCGCGTGGCGCCGTACCACGATAGGGGGTTCCCCGCAGCCGTGGGCAGGGGCCCAGGGGGGCCCGCCCGCTGATCCCTCAGGAAGCCGGCTGCAGCCGCGGCCGTGTCCCAGGAATGGCGCAATCACGTGGCCGCCGCACGGTGGGTGCGTGCTGCGCTGCGCTGGAGCAAAAAGAAAGAAGTCGCCAACTGCACTGGGCTTCAGGGGGAGAAATTGGATCTGCTGCTTCGGTATCCTACATCAATGGATATTTGAGATTCACTCAGGCACTCTTCCATCGTGGTCCGTAAATTCCATCACGAACGAGAGCCTTCAAGCACATGGAACATGAAGATACACACTCAAATACATAGCCGTGGTGTCTGTTCTGTCCGACATGTCTGACAGTACGGGCGCCAATTTGTGAAACAAAAGCTTTTAAATACGAAGAGACACCAACGGCATCATACGCGTTCGGGCTTTGAAATAAATCCAAAGACAACAAGCGAAAACTTGTGCAGGACTGGAACTCGGATATCCCACTTAACACAAGCGGTCGCTTGACAGCGTCGGGTATCCTGGCACGCTTCCCTATCCGACCAAACTTCCCATCCTGTCGTACACGTGTAGCGTCTCTCTCCATTCTCCTTCCGCTGGCTGCTCACCCTCGTTCCCGCAGGAATTCGGACGTGAAGCGCATCCGCATTGAAATAAGTGTAGGAAAAGAAGAACCGTCATTCTCATAGACGTGAAGATACAAACACACACACACACTCACTCACACACACGCACGCACACACACACACACACACACACACACACACACACACACACACCCATACCAACGTAAATAGTCCTTTTGTTGCCACTTCCCACAATTATTTAAGAAATTCTGAGGGTGTAATCTATCCCTTCTGCCTTGTCTGATCTTAAGTCTCCCAAATCTTTCTTAAATTCTGATTCTAATTCTGAGTCCCCATCTCTTCTAAATCGACTCCTGATTCTTCTTCTATCACATCAGACAAATCTTCCCCCACATAGAGGCTTTCAATGCATTCTTTCCGCCTATCCGCTCTCCCCTCTGCATTTGACGTTGGAATTCCAGTTGGACTCTTAATGTTACCACACTTGCTTTTAATGTCACCGAAGGTTGTTTTCACTTTCCTGTGTATTGAGTCTGTCCTTTCAACAATCATTTCTTTCTTGATTTCTTCACAGTTTCCATGCGGCCATTTCGTCTTAGCTTCCCTGCGCTTCCAATTTATGGTTAAAATAAATAAATAAATAAAGGTTCACATGGCTCTGAGCACTATGGGACTTAACATCTGAGGTCACCAGTCCCCTAGAACTTAGAACTACTTAAACCTAACTAACCTAAGGACATCACAGGCATCCATACCCGAGGCAGGATTCGAACCTGCGACCGTAGCGATCGTGCGGTTCCAGACTGAAGCGCCTACAACCGCTCGCCCACAATGGCCGGCTTCCAGTTTATTTCATCCCTAAGCGACTTGCATTTCTATACTCGTGAGTTTGCCAGAACGTTTTTGTACCTCCTCCTTTCGTCGATCAACTGAAGTATTTCTTCTGTTACCCATGGTTTCTTCGTTTCTTCGCGTACTGAGGTACTGAGGCAGCCAGTGACAAAGGAACCGATGAAGAAAACAACCCGTATCCGGGTAGTTCAGTAGTCGGAGACTTATAATTTAAACACGAAGTGGACGTTGCCAGATGAACGCTGAGTTCGCTAAGTGGTTTTGTTGTTCGATATTCAATTAGAAGGACATCAGAGATGCAGACAGGCAGCAAGTAAACGAACAGAGTGGTGTTAAATTCGCAAGTGTCCCGGTGAGGGGTGCCAGAGCGTCATTAGGATGCTACCGAGATTCGTGCTTGCTGTGAGCAAGTTTGGTGTCGGCAGATGCGCTTCATTTAGCAGTCTACGGCCCTGTTTTGTGGTCCTGGCCAACAGCCTGCGTCCACGGAAACAAGCCACCCGCTTAGACCGAAACACCAGGACAAGAAACCTTACCTTGCAAGAAGGCGAGCCGTACGTATACAACAGAGACAGGCCGATGTACGACAGAGTACCACAGTGCCTTGAGACACTATTTCCATTTTTCAGAAAAGCTTAACCAAGTCCTCATGGTTCCGATTTGTCACAATAGGATTCGATCTGTCACCTCTTTAAGCTCGAATATTTTGTCTTTGGCTTGATTGTGATACGGGCTTTGGCGCCCTTAGGATACCCGGGAAAGGGCCCAAAGGAAAGCATTGGACTCCAGGCGTTCTCTCTTCAACAATGTTCACCGATTGATAAAAATTCAAACATGTCTTTATTACATAAATAACAAAAAAAAAAAAACGTTCAAACGTATGTGAACTCTTATGGGACTTAACTGCTAAGGTCATCAGTCCCTAAGTTACACACTACGTGACCTAAATTATCCTAAGGGCAAACACACATACCTATGCCTGAGGGAGGACACGAACCTCCGCCGGGACCAGCCGCACAGTACATGACTGCAGCGCCTTAGACCGCGTAAATAACAAGTGCAAAGACTTACCAAGAGCAACTGGTTAATAACACGACTGAAAGGCTCCGTTAAAATTGTTAACTGATCCACAACTGATAACAGAATAAAATTTGAAACCACACAATAATGTTATATAAAACTAACAAGGAACTGATGATGGAGCTTGGTTTGTGGGGCCCTCAACCGCGTGGTGATCAGCGCCCGTACAAAGTCCCAATGTTTACACAGTCCAATTTTTTTTCCTAGTCTACTCGAGCCACTGTCACGAATGATGATGATAAAATTATGAGGACAACACAAACACTCAATCCCCGGACCGAGAAAACCGCCAACCCGACCGAGATTCGGACCCGAGGCCCGTGATGCCCGAGCGGTTCTGGGCGCTTCAGTCCGGAATCGCGCGACCGTTACGGTCGCAGGTTCGAATCCTGCCCCGGGCATGGATGTGTGTGATGTCCTTAGGTTAGTTAGGTTTAAGTAGTTCAATGTTCTAGTGGACTGATGACCTCAGATGTTAAGTCCCATAGTGCTCAGAGCCATTTGAACCATTTGAACGAGACCCGTGATCCAGAGGCAGCAAAGCTAACCACTAGATCACGAGCTGCGGAATAACAAGAAACTAGACCAATAATCTTCTAATTAGGGCCCAACATCTCTCCCAAGAGGTTAAAACCGACATTAGTAAAATAGGCATGAAATTATTGCCCTTATCTGGGCACTAACATGAATAGCATTTACTTCCACAATTTCTTAAGCATTCAATATTGCTTCAGGAAACTGCTTCAAAAATTAATTAATTAGAGAAAATCCAAAGAGGGCCTAAGAATAATTAACTGGAATAAATCAATTCCTTTTACAGACTAAATTAAAGCCGCTCACATCCGATCTTAAGAACAATAGGTCATCATGCATATAATATTACAATTTAGCCGAGGCAGCAGGACTGTAATCGTAATTCAGAGGTTTTCGCTCACACCATCAGGAAGTGAAAATACAGAACAAAATGATGATCTTCAATTCTCACAGCTTCCCTCCCGCCCCTTCCCCCCCTTACCGGATACACAAAAGGTGGCTCACAGAAGTGACACCTGATATTGCATAGTTTCGTGCTTGATACTTTCTAAATATTATTTCACATACTATGTATCAATAACGCATTTTTCCAAAACGATGCTGATAACTAACATTAGCTGTTGAAGTGTCTCTGTCAGAGACAATTCATGTAGTCCCGTAAGTGGTACATAATATTCCCATTCAATATTGGCATCTTGAAATCACGGAGCGTTTCGTGGCTCAACCTGTGAGAAAACTGAGTAATAACACATGTTTATTTCATTCTAAATCAACTGAACGATGCGAACCATCTGTGTTCTGCATCTCGCTAAAGTTTCTTACATATATGCGTTTTGATCTTCCACCAAAACCCTCAAACCTGTGCACATTTTTTTATTTTGGCTCTCGCATTTCCGTTCTTTCCTTTAGTTCTGTGTAAAAGTGTGAGTGCAGCGCTTGTTTATTTTTTATTTCAGTAGTAGTTAGCCGAGCAGCACCTCGTTATCTGATGTAGTGACAGCCTGGCCAAAGTTATGACCATAGTTAGATTAGTGGCAGATGGGTTCCCTCTGGTTACTTCTGGCTACCTGCAGAGTTTCGTTGTCCTGAGAGCATGCTTGAGCACTTGGCGCTGGCCAATTGGCGAGTGTGGAACGTAGCCTTAAGAGTGAGATTAGGGACTTTGGTTTAGAATGATTGTTATTTGAGTCTGAAGTACTTTAATTGATATACTTTTGCAGAAATAAACTCAAGGTTATGTTTCATAGATTATACAGAGAAGACAGTAGTGTATTTACAGGTTTTATTACGTTTTTCTGGTACTTACTTTGTTCTACCAGACCTTGTGGTGTGCAAAATGCCTTCAGCCACTAAACGCTGAGGATTCGATAGAAACGTTTCTGCCAAGTGTGAATGCGCGTGTGATTGTATTCTCGTGTGACCATATTTTGATTTCTTGTTGTAAATTCATTTCTTTTTGATTTATTAGTGATATCATTACTCTTGTGTTTCATACCACGTGGTAGTAAAATGCCTCTATGTGTATTCTGCACTATCCAGTCGTGCTTCCTGTAATGAACCCGTGCGGTATCAAATTATCAGTGTGATTAAGCACTCTTTCTTGTGTTTTTTATTGTGTTGATTTCAGATCTTGAATAGGTGCTCTTTTCTTGTAGACCATGTGTCAGACGAATCAGTTGAGCTCTCATCTCTTCGTATTTATCGTTGCTCGTTTCTACTGAGGTTCATTTTGTATTATAGTCGTGGCGTGTAGGCCTATGTATTTAATTAATTAGTACGTAAATATTCAGATAGTTTGCGAGTTTCCCACGTTATTGAGCTCTGAATCCACATGTTTCCTTTCTTTATAAAGATTTTCTTTTTGTAAGAATACACTGTATTGCAACATTACTATATCTGAAGGCACGAATCTCTTTGTCATCAGTTAAGTGGTGCTGCGCTAATTTTGTTTGATCTCAATTGTTTTACTGTGATCCTCGTGTGTGTGTGTGAATTAATCCGTCCTTCCTTTAGTTACGTATGAATTCTACTCACGAAGTCCCTCAGTATCTAGCATGCTGCTTATTGAGACGATGTCACTTTTCAAATACGGGCAACGACAATCTTTAATTTAATTTTAGTTTTTATTCAATGCTTAAATTTGATTTTTAGGAAAATAAATTGAGGTTAAAGTTCAATGTCTGTTTCCCAGTGCACCCCCCACCCCCTCCCCACCCCTATAGAATAACCATATGGCATCCAACCTGCCGTTTCCGAAGCACAGGTCTAATATTTTCGTATAATTCAGGAAAAGTTTAGTTATATCATGTTGAGACTTAATCCCTTGTAGCCTTCCATTCGGAATTTGGTTTCAGCTTATGAAACGATGAAAGCAATTATATCTTTATAATTGATGTGTATCAAAGTCAGTAAGTAAGTCACTTGTTATAATTAAATTTCCCCAACTCAGATGGGTGGCAACACTGAATACTTGATAAAACACCAAATATCTGAACAGACCTCAGAGTTCTCTAGCTTTCAAATATTGAAACGTCCCCTTTGAACAATTTATATATAACTGTGCTTAAACTGACACACAATATTTTGTTAGCGCAACGCAATCTGACTTTCAAAATTCCCTGCAAAAGAATGGCCCTGACTAACATTAAACTATACCTTTCACAAATCTCTTACCTCACAAAAATCTTCGCTGCTCAAGCTACTGCAATACAGCGAGCGCCACTACTGCCAGCTAAATAAAAGATTCAAACTATGGAAGGCACTAACTACTGATAGGGATAGTTAGCAAATGAAAGATATTAATAGAGAACAAACAATGTATTTACCTTGATATCATCATATATAAATATAGCAGTTCATGACAAATTACAAATCTCCGCCATCTCTCTCCCCACATCCACCACTGCTGGCGGCTCACCTCCAACTGCCCAACGCTACGCGCTGTTCACATCCAGCTGCCTAACACTACAATGGCGAGAATTACAACAATGCAAAGCAGCCACAGACTGCACACAGCACAGCCAGTGATTTTCATATTGAGCGCTACGTAACGTTGCCAATAAGAAAACGTAAACAGCCTACTTACATAGAGAAAACATAAACAGCCTACTTACAATATTAGACTGAACTTTCACATACATCATAAGTTCCCTATGGCTAGGATCATAATTTCATCAATTTACTGTAGTGTATACAGGGCGTCACATTTATTTTCACCGCCTCAAAGAAAAGAAGCAAAATAAAAAATGTATAAGGCAAATGATGTTAGCTATCACGGTGACATTAAACAGGATACCTGCCTTGATGGTAACTTCGTTCATTCCGAAGATACAGTACTACGTCTTTCGTAAATAGTACCCTATATTTCAATTCAGTAGCCCAATCCTTCTCTTCAAAACTTGTCCAAATGCCTGTCACAGTGCGCCATTCATGTAAATGTGAAGTTATTAAAAACGTAAGACCATACTGACTTTGACTGTTCTGTACTAATACACAGCGCAAGCATCTGGGGTAACTTAGCTCGTCCAGTTGCTGGAGTTGACAGCAAACAGATGGAAACACAATGCAAACGGATATTGGCCATTCAGTGACCACCTAGGTTCTCCATAGATGAGTGGTATTTGTCTTCGTTGCTACACCACGCACTCGCAGGAAGTTTCTAACGAAGACGGCTGACTAATGACCGGTGTGCGTTTTGCTACTGTCCGTTTTAGAAGTATTTTAAAGTATTGGATTTTACTAACGAAACGCTGCAAGAAAAGAGTTTGGTAACTGGTTTAGCGGAACACATTAAGTACCTGCGTGCTCAAGAAATGCAGAAATACACAGCCAAAGCTAAAGACTTTGCTGTTCTGTATCCATTCAAAGTAATTTTGCTGTTACAAGGAGGAGACGGGTAGAGAGGGTGGCTGGAGATATTTGACAGAATAACATGTCCAGTGGAAAACACGACCCATGTACGATGAGGTTACAGAGGTCATGGGACACCGATATGCACATACACAGCTGGCAGTAGTGTCACGTGCGTAAGGTGTGAATGGGCAGTACATTGGCGGGGCCGTCATTTGTACTCCGGTGGTTCATGTGAAAAGGTTTCCGACGTTATTATGGGCGCACGGTGGCAATTAACAGACTATGAACATGGTATAGTAAGAGTTACACGCATGGGACAGCTTATTTCGTAAATCGTTAGGGAATTCAGTATTCCGAGATCCACAGTATCAAGAGTGTACAGAGAATACTAAATTTCAGGCATTATATCTCGCCACGGACAACACAGTGGCCGACAGGTTTCGCTTAACGAGAGGAGGGCAGCGGCGTTTGCGTGTTATCAGTGATAATAGGCAAGTAACATGCGTGCAGGTATCGCAGAAATCGATTTGGGACGTACGACGAACGCATTCGCTAGGTCAGTGTGGTGAAATTTGGCGTTGACAGCAGACGAGCGACCACTATTGCCTTTGCTAAGAGTACGACATTGCCTACAGCGGCTCTCCTGGGCTCGTGACCATATCGGTTGGATCCTTGACAACAGGAAAACCATGGTCTGGTCAGATGACTATCGATTACAGTTGGTAAGAGATGATGGTAGGGCTCGAGTGTGACTCAGAGGGCACGAAGCCATGGACCCAAGTTGTCAGGAAGCACAGTGCAAGCTGATAGTGTTTCCATAAATGTGTGGGCTGCGTTTACAAGGAACAGACTGGTTCCGTGGTCCAACTGAACCGACTGGAAATGTTTATGTTCGTCTACAGCATTTCATTTTATGGATGCCAATGGCCCATGTCACCAGGTCACAATTGTTCGTGGTTTGAAGGATAATGTGAAAAATTAGAGCGAATGATCGGGAACGCATATCGCCAAACAGGAATCCCATCGGACATTTATTGGACGTAATCGAGAGGTCAGTTCGTCCACAACCTCCTGCACAGCCAACACTTTCGCAGTTATGGATTGCTGTAGAGGCAGCACGGCCCAGTATTTCTGCAGGGGACTTCCAACGACTTCTTGAGCCTATGCCACGTCGAGTTTCAGCAAAACGCCGGGCAGAAACAGATTCGACACGATATTAGGAGGTATACCAGGGCTTTTATCAGCCCACTGTATGTCAAACCATTTCCTGTGACTTCAATTTTTTGTCAGTAAACGCCTGAAATGAAAGCTCTGTTTCTTGTCTTGAAAAATGTGCAGCTCATTTTGGTGCCAAATTTAGCCGAGATATTGATACAGCTTAGCTTTGGTACTTCTGTGAATGGTGCAGGATAACATTAACTCGACTCTGCTTTAGATCTACCAGAATATCCACCTCCTTAAGACCGAGAAATTTGGCGCAGCGGTCAACACACTGAACTCACATGTAGGAGAACGACTGTTCAAACACGCGTCCGGCCATCCAGGTTTAGGTTTTCCGTGATTTCTCTAATCACACCAGTAAAATGCCGGAATGTTTCCTTCGAAGGGACACAGCCGATTTCCTTCCGCATCCTTGAAACGAACCGAGCTTGCGCTCCGTCTCTAATGACCTCGACGTCAACGGAACGTTAAACCCTGATGTTCTTTCCTTCCGTCCCTCAGCACTCGATTCTGTACAAAAGGAGAAACTTCCATGAATAAGACATATGATTAAAAATGAGTTAATGCGCTAACCGTTTAATGTTAAGCACGTAAAGCATTTATGGTTGAAGGCGCGAAACCCTAATTATGTTGATTTTATTACGAGTAGTTTTGTGTTAAAGCTCCGTACACTAAAATTGTTGAGAAAAGCTCGTTTTTCTCCTAAACTACTCGTTGTGTTACAATATAGTATTGCAGTTAGCTTCAGTGATATATGTGGATGCTGTCTGCAAAGTGGGTAGCGAATAGAGACAATAAGAGAAAAATCTGAATTACTGCAATATATAGCCTACTTCCTTCTCTCAAGCTGTATGAGTACAACCTGCATAATTTACGTTCTGTTCTGAGAAAAGCCATGAGAGGCGCTCGAAAAGTTTCCGCTCGAAGGCCGTTCAGTCCAGAATCGGTATGCCAAACATGCAAAATCGGCGTAAGCATTGTGACAACCACCTCACCGAAACACATGGTTGAAGATACCGCTTTGATGAACAATGTGCACCTCTGTGTGAACAAGTCAGTAAGTGGTTGTTGCACATCCTCGTCCGAAAGGAATTGTCGACCCTTCAAGGCCTTTTTTAAGCGACCGAAGGCGTGAATCGCGTGGGGAGAGACCAGGGCCATTGGGCACGTGCTCGATGGTTCCCCACTTGGGTTGGCGTTACTTCTGTGGTACGACATTTGCGATATGGAAATGTGCGTTGTCATGAAGCAGCAACATTCCATGTCGGAATTTGGTGCACCGTTCCACAACGGTCGTTTTCAACAGACATGCTGTCCCATATGTATTCGTCATTCACAGACAAATGTGTGCCAGTGATGGTCCATCGACAGCCAAGAAAAGAATAATAGCAAATTGGTCCTTTTCGGAGCCATTGGGTAATAATGTCGCCGTAGTTCACATTTCCACTTTCACCGCACGCACGTCAGAAAGATATGAATGCCACACCAATCCCTTGTCTACATGTCGGTGCTTATATACCCACATCGGAGTGGCGCTACGTTACGTGTACGCTGCAGCTACGCCCTCAGACATAAGCTTTTTGATTGTACCTTATAGTTTTTCCCGGAATACTACTTGTGTATGAAATATATCATGATCTATGTGTCGCACAATGATAACCTTTTACATGCACATTCATTGCTGTATGCTGATAACGCCTGCAGAATGTATTACGAATATGATTATTAGTTAAGAAATAATAAACTATAACGTCACATCTGATGCTGTAGTTTTGATACATACATAGCGAAAATATGGTAAACGACAAGCTTTACTCCTTCATTATTTTATGAAGGATGCGAGCGACAAAATGTTCCAAAATTGTTTGAAATTTTATGTGAAGTCTGTTGAAAGTCGCTAAGCATTCTCATTGAGAAATACTGAATGAATATAGTCAAGATAATTCACGCGTTGTGTGTAACAATGCTTCACAAAATCCACACAATTTCTACCTTCTATGTTTGACTTATCTTGTCATACTTTCGACGTAAGATTATAGCGCTTGGTAAGTAAATTATGACAAAAATTTGGTTAGTAATTATATGAAAACTGAAAAGCAAATTTTTCTTGCTCCTGTAATTCATTAGATAGATAACCTGCAACTTGGAATGTGAGGTCGTTTTAGCCGTTTACTGATATAACACGTTCAGTCACATTAAGGTGACCACCTCTCGGAAACCTGAATAACTATCTTTTGCAGCGTGGACGTGCAGGAAGAGTACCAACAGGGACGTGGATCCATGCTGACTCCAGTGCAGTGGTCAGCTGTGCTGGGACTCTAAGCATAGGATCCACTGTGCGAGCATCTCGACTGAGGTAGTCCAACAGACTCCCGGTTGGTATTTAAAAGGGGGAGTCTGGTGGCAGAGCAGTACGGCAAACTCATTCTAGTGCTTTCTGAACCACGCCTGTACTCGCACATTGCGAGGTGTGTAACACGTTCAGTTGTCCCGCTGGCAGAAGCTGTTATGTCGAGGAAAAATCAAACTAAATGCAGGGGTCATGGTCCTCAAGGATAGATGCATACTTGTGTTGCTCCCCTGTGCTTTTCTGAACAACGAGTTCACAAAGGGAATGCAATGAAAACATTCCCCAGACCATAATGCTTCCTCCTCCAGTCTTGCCTTCTTACGAATTTGGAGGACTTTCTACGCCGAGGACCACCTGTTCGATGGAGCACAAAACGTCATTCAACTGAAGAGGCCATCTGCCGCCCTTCAGTGGAACTTCAGTTATTGTACTGACGAGCAAATGCCAGCATTCGTCGCCGATGAAGAACACGTAACATGAGTGCAAGAATCAGGAAGTCTTTTCTAAAGTATCTGTCTGGAGAGTAGCCATGTATGAAGTGAAACATAAGGAGTTTAAACAAGTAGAGAACAGAAGCTTTTGAAATAAAGTAATTGTTAGCGTTGAATATATATTTAATTATTAGGAAGTCTTTTCTAAAGTATCTGTCTGGAGAGTAGCCATGTATGAAGTGAAACGTAAGGAGTTTAAACAAGTAGAGAACAGAAGCTCTTGAAATGTCGTGCTACAGGAGAATGCTGAAGATGAATTGGGTAGATAACATAACTAATGAGGAGGCACTCCACGTAATTGGGGAGAAAAGAAATTTAAGGTACAAACTGACTAGAAGATCGGTTCGGTTGATACAATATCTTCTAATACATCAAGGGAGCACCACTTTAGTACTGGTGGGAAGTGTGGGGAAGGGGGCAGGTAAAATCGTAGAGGGATGCCAATTGAAGAATACAGTAAGAAGATTCAAAATGACGTAAGTTGCAGTTGTTATTTGGACATGAAGGGGCTTGCACAGGATAGAGAAGCTTGCAGAGTGCATAAAACCAGTATTCGGACTGAAGAGTGTAACAACAAGAGCGTATACTTGCCACGGCGGCAAGCAAAGAGTTTATAGCCTTATAAGTTATAGAGCGCAGCAAACAGTTTTTATTTGGCAAATCCACATTTCGGCTAGTGTTAGCCATTATCAGTGCTAAAGTACAACAATTACATACAAAAAGTTACAAGTCATGGCATAATCTATATGGCTTATACATCAGATTACATACCACTATTTTTTCGTCTTGATTCATGTCAGTTCCATGTTGTTTGACCGTCAGTCACAATTCTTTGAACACTAATGTGTAAGGAAGGTAGGCTGTGTGGAGAACACATCTATTGGTTGTATGTCGCCCTCTGTATGAACTAAGTAATTTGTATCATTCAAAGAAAAGTAAAAAAAAAAAAAAAAACAACTTCCAATTTGCATGGGAATCACATAAAATAAAACACAACTAAAATTATTTAATTGCTGACCGACTTATTTACACAATTGCCAGTAAACATAGAAAATATAAGAATATTTCCAGGCTCACTTCTTGTGAGTCAGTTGTCTTTTATTCTTTAAACACATATGTAACGTCAGGTGAGTAAAACCTATTTTTTAAAATTTATTTTCAAGACACATGGAGGCACATGCTATATGTAACTATTATAACTGATCTGATCTAAATGCTTTATCTTTGTATTTTGTTCCTCTTATTAAGTGAGTAGTTCGTAGATGGCATCAAAAGTCAGCAAGATGGGTGGTTGGTGTGATTTGCAGTTACAGATGTAGAGAGTACTAGTCTCTGTGTCACTTAACCAGATTTTGATTACAAATACAATAAAAGCAATGCAGTGAATTGCTGTTATTAACAATGTATAGAGTTTTGCTTTTATTTTATGTAATTCCCATGCAAATAGGAATTTTTTACTTTCCTCTGAATGTTAAATAGAACGTAGTTCATATAGAGGGCGACATACAACCAATTGATGTGTTCTCCAGACAGCCTACCTTCCTTATAGAGTGGTATTCGAAGAACTGTGACTGGCGCCCGAACAACAGGGAACTGACATGAATCGAGACTAAAAAACAGTGGTATGTAATCTAATGTATAAGCCATATAGGTCATGCCATGAGTTGTAACTTTTTATGCTATCGCCTGGCCATGTACTTCTTGTATTTTTTAGCACAGATAATGGCTAGACATTAGCCGAAATATGGATTTGCCAAATAAAACCTACAAAAGAAAAGGACGACTGATTGCTGCGCTCTATAATTTATAAATAATATAACAGTCGCTGAGTGCACGCACTTTCCTAATGGAAGATAACCTGATGGAGCTTATAAGTTAGCCGTTTCGGAAATGATCCCACCCTTGGCCCGAAAAGCACTGCTCATACTCTTTTTAAAGTCAGAAAAACGGCAACTGCTCTGGCATTGCGACAGGAACTGCCCTGATTACCGCACCCCCCCCCCCCCCAACCCCGCCCTGGCACGCTTTATATACCTCTCTCCTCCTCCCCCCCCCCCCCCTTCTGTTAGCGCTGTCACCTGCAGTCTGAGTGATTATTCGATGTTGACGTCGAACATAGGTGGTGGTCAGATTAATTTATGCTCCTCAAGCGACACGCCAGAATGGCAGGTAATAATGAAACACTCCGTTATAGGCAGCGAGACGATGAGGCGGCGGCCCTAGTGCCGGGCGGGCAGTTTCATTCAAATATTGCTCCGGCCGACAGCAGGGCCAGCGGCGACTGTAGTAGGACAGGCGCGCGCTGCGGTAACCGGCCGTGCATAGCTGAGGCCGCGCCGCCCGAGGTCGCGCACAGACACGGCGCCAGTAATGGCTATTAGTGTCGACCACTACAGCCGATGTCCGCCGGGATTGCTGCTTAACAATGCAGGCGATTGCGCCGCGCCGCGCCGTAGCTGGACGTGTCCCAGCGCACCGTTCGATCCGTCGTGTCGCCGCGTTGTCGCATCCGTGTCTGCGTACTGGGCCGCGGCCCGGCCCGCATTAAATTCCTGTCACAGTGCTGCTACCGAGGCGCATTTTCACTGTCCTACATTCACTGAGATCCATTCGACCCGGATATTTATTGGTATCTACAACGTCAGCTACTTCCATTTACTGGAACAGTCTCTGACCGAGAGAACAATTTCCTCATTATACAGGACGAGGAGAGCACGAAAAACATATTTCCAAAATCTAATACAATTAAACGGTACAATTCATTGGCTTCAAATCTTAACCAGTTAATAGAGTATCTCTGGAAGTAGTTCCTTTCCATTTTTTTTAAACTATCGGCTGAATTCTTTTTTTGCAGCCTGTTGCTGTCAGTGACGCTGGTGTAGAAAGTAGAAAATGGGAACTCCACCACAATAGAAATACTGTTGTGTCCTTCATTTAGCAAAAAGGGAGTCGGTAACTGCTGTTCAGCGCGAGCGCTTCGCACACAGATTCTGCAGGAGCCACCTACCATAGTCTCCTTTTATGGCTGGTATCAAACTTCGTGACCCATCACCTTGGAATGTTTTTAAGACACCATCTTCCAATTTTCTATGATTATTGAATGGACTTCTGCGGTTATACTGAACTAGAATTACTGCAAAAATTAGCCGGCCGCTGGTGGCCGAGTGGTTCTGGGCGCTTCAGTCTGGAACCGCGCGACCGCTACGGTCGCAGGTTCGAATCCTGCCTCGGGCATGGATGTATGTGATGTCCCTAGGTTAGTTAGGTTTAAGTAGTTCTAACTTATAGGGGACTGATGTCCTCGGATGTTAAGTCCCATAGCGCTCAGGGCCATTTGAGCCATACACAAAAAATTGTATTGTGAGGCTTTTTCTTCTCAAACACCTAGTCTTCTGGCAGAATAAAGGAACATAAAAATTGAACAACGTACCACATTTTTGCTATTCTAGGTCCACTCGTCTTACTTCTCGTCCTTGGCATGCAGAGAAAATATCATGTCTTTTGTAGGGACTAGTGTTTTGCACTAGAATTGTCCTGGCACATATTCTGTGTCCGTCTTTTGTTTCGTATCACTTTCGTCATTTGCTGAGCAGCACACATTGCTTTGCATACACAGAGCTCACCCAGATTTCACAGTAGTTTAGCTGTGTCCTTCCAAATCGTACCCCTTATTTTACCAGAGCCTTCAGTACTTCATAGTTCCCCATGTTAAATATTATTACAGCATCAGAAACTGCTCACGTTAGACTCATGAGGCCAACAAAATCACTTTTAGGCACACAGCACCGCGTGACTGCTACGGTTGCCGGTTCGAATCCTGCCTCGGGCATGGCTGTGTGTGATGTCCTTAGGTTAGTTAGGTTTAACTAGTTCTAAGTTCTAGGGGACTGATGACCACAGATGTTAAGTCCCATAGTGCTCAGAGCCACACAGCACCACACATTGTTATTGAAGGACTCATTGACATTGTGAGGCTTCCAATGCAAACATTTCAGATCTAGCAGAAACCATTGACTCTTCAGACACAGCTATTTCACACAGTCCCCAATAGCTTTTACATATTTACTATACCTAGAAAACAAATTCAACAGAGTAAAGACAACATTGTAAGCCTTTGGACGTTTTCCACTGCATCTGAGGCCATACAACCGTCTGCACTTGCCTCATACATTACCTGATAAAGTATGAAATGCTTTTCCAGTTCGCACTTTTGATTTTTAGTAATTTATTTCCACACAACATCTATCCTCGCTCCAATATCCCCATAAAGTTTAATTTAGCCATAGGAAAAACAGGAAGACACAGTTTCTGAAAGAATTTGTGCTAGAACTTGTACAACAAAAATGACGTTTCCATGATGTCCTTATTTGCACCATTGTCAAGCGTTTCTAATGTTATTTTTCTTTTGGATGCACTAGAGGGCGTGGTTAGTCCCGAAACATTCTTCTGGCTTCCTTCGTGCACATACCTGTTACCCACAAACCCGTGTTTCTCAAATGTACATTTACGTTTAGTCATTTTTTACGCATCAAAGAGCATTATAAACAAGCGTATTACAGAAATCGCTGGCAAAGCTAGTGCCAGAAACAAAGGACTGACTTGTTTTCTGAGACGTAACGGTCGTCACATAGCAGGGCAATTCACAGCCTTCTAGACTGCAGAGTTCCCAAAATACAACTGTTCAATTGTGGCAGTGTATGCGAAGTGCTGAACACTGTGTCACATTTGAACTTTCAAAATATTGTTTGAAGGTATTAAAATCGTTTGTTTCTAATGTATCATATGCTAAAATGCTCATGAAAAACCAAAATACATTACGAAATAGAAAACAGAAAATGTAAAATTTCATCCAATTTGGCCTACTACGTCCTCTTGTACATAAGGCTTGCATTTGCAACGGCTCAAGTGCTGGTCGACCTCCTGTCATGGAGCAGAATGGTGATCGCATTCCAGCAGAACTCCAGCGGAGCCCTCAGAAATAAGCACGTTGAGCGAGCCTTGACGTTCAGAGTCTACATGGAACTGTTTCCAAATTCCTGCGTCAACGCTTGTGGATGAAACTGTACAGATTTAAATTTATTATCACACTCGATCCATGCTGTAGGATCTGAGTTCTGCACTGAGATCTTTCCGAGGACGGACAATGAAAACGACACGTCAGAACATTAATTTTCTAGGTCTGCATCTGTACTCCACAAGCCACCTTAAGACGTGTGCCGGGGGGGTACTTCTTGTGTACCAGTGGCACTCCTTTTCCTGTTCCAGCCGCGTGTAGTTCGTGGAAAAAATAATTGCTTGTAATTCTCTCTATGTGAGCTCGAATCTCCTAATAGTCTTTTTGCGAGATATACTTTCGAGGAAGCAATATATTGGCTGACTGTTCTAGGAATGTACGTTTTCGGAATTTTGACAGTAGATCATAACGTGATGCAGATACCTTTCTTGCAGCGTCTGCCACTACTGAGCGTGTCGCGACGTTTTCGCGCTTATTAAGTGAACTTGTAACAAAACGTGCTGCTCTTCTTTGAGTCTTCTCTATTTCCTCTACCAGTCCTGTCTGGTACGAATCCCATACTGACGAGCGATATTCAAGTATTGGCCGAACGAGAGTATTGTCAGCTGCATCCCTTGTTGATGGACAATATTTCTTGAGGAGTCTTCCAATAAATATCAGTCTGGCATCAGCCTTACTCGCGATTTTATGTGGTCGTACCACACATCAGTGACAAAGCAACGTTTCACATTAATGACGAAGTTAATCGTCACAGTGGTGGTGTTTGTGGAAAAGCAAACCTCAATATTTTTTTTTTATCGAACAGGGACGAGATATTCCAAATTTCAATACGATCTACGTTTTATCATGTGTGACAGAGAGAAGGAGTGGCCAATATTCAAAATACACTGCATGAAATACGTGCCACAGTAAGGAACGTAGGTGCAGGCGTGAAAGAACAAGTGAGTATTCTTCAAGTGCCAATTACAGTACTCGGTGCAGGCTTTCTAGAGATACGTAACCTAAGAGTAAAACTAATGTTAGGACTCGAGTTTTAGAAATGTCATCAAATTGTATTGCACTTCAAAGAAAGATTTGTTTTGGTGCATCTGAACTTTGAAGAAGTTAAAATAAAGTTCTGGGATAACGCAAAAGAATCAGGAGAATAAAGATTTGATGCACTAGGTCTTGTTGTCATGGATGGTGAGGAGGAGATATCAACACGAAGAAAAATGGAACAGATGACAGACGCGTGCAGCCAGGAGGCCAGTTACAAAGAGGAGAGCTACGCAACCTCTGATTCCTTTACAGACAGTATTCCAGTTCAGACACAGAAATAAGTGAGACATAGCAAACAGAAATACGAGAATGGGAATTAGTGGTAACACATATATACCAGAGAAAGAGATGGAAGACATGTCTACCAGGTAATATGAAGACGAAGAGATCGAACATGTAGAATTGGTGAAAGCAACTAAGGGAGAAGAAGAGAAGCGTGAGAATGTGTGTATGATGAGGAATTCTGACGAAATAAAGCGCTTTATTGAAGCACAAAGGGCGAAGAACGAGGAAAGAGTATACAAAGTTAGCGGATACAGCTTGTGGGCCCGCATCTCGTGGTCGTGCGGTAGCGTTCTCGCTTCCCACGCTCGGGTTCCCGGGTTCGATTCCCGGCGGGGTCAGGGATTTTATCTGCTTCGTGATGGCTGGGTGTTGTGTGATGTCCTTAGGTTAGTTAGGTTTAAGTAGTTCTAAGTTCTAGGGGACTGATGACCTAAGATGTTAAGTCCCATAGTGCTCAGAGCCATTTGAACCATTTTTGAACAGCTTGTGGGGTAACCTGTTCAATGGATGTTCAATGTAGAAAAGTAGTACACGAGTATATTCAGAGCGTTAGAACGTGTTAAGGAGTGTGGAAACTATTTTTTTGTTTTCTAGAATAACTGTGTTGCTGTTTGAGTTGTCTGCATAACATGGTAATTTTGGTGAGATAGTGAAAGCGAATCAAACATTGATTTTCGAAAATGAAATGGGCTCAGTACGAAAGTTCAGTCCTCCAGGAAAGATAAAGTCTTATTGAAATCAAGGAAGAGACGTAAGAAAGTAAATACCGACTACAAAGCATTATACAGGCTAATGTTGTTGAGCTGGAGACATTAGGATTTTTGTGTATCGTCATCAGATGGAGTCATGGAGACTGCGTGGGAGACATGAAAAGAAGAAGCATTGAAAAAACACTGGATGAAGTTAAAGCAAGGTAAAGTTTTCATTTTTGTGGTGATTATTTTAGTAAGGCAGTCATGAAATAGCATTCTATCGGAGGTATTGTGAATCATATGGGTCAATCACGAGGGAGTTCTGTGCTGGAAGTACTGAAGAAGAACTTATCCATTTCGAGATACTGATGTGCTGTTGACTTAAGCTGAATGAGCTAGTTGTTAGGTAGTACCGAGCAATAAAGATTTTGAGTAAATGGTTCAAATGGCTCTGAGCACTACGGGACTTAACAGCTGAGGTCATCAGTCCCCAGTCCCCTAGAACTTAGAACTACTTAAACCTAACTAACCCAAGGACATCACACACATCCGTGCCCGAGGTAGGATTCGAACCTGCGACCGTAGCAGCCGCGCGGTTCCGGACTGAAGCTCCCAGAACCGCTCGGCCACCGCGGCCGACTTTGAGTAAATGATACAATTGTGAGCCAGTACTGAGCCGATAAAGATGTTGTGTAAATGATACAGTTATGGGGTAGCACTGCTCCAAGATTCTTAGTTGGTAAGTAATAAAATACGAAATTTTATGTGAAGATACGTAAGTCCAGAGAGAGCAGGATGTAATATTTTTGTGTGCTTTACTATTTTATGACAGGATGTACATCTGAGCTGTTGCAGGGAACCCATACTGAAATTACAGGAGCGATATGTATTATAAGAAATGAGCCTTAGGTTCAAAAAAGGAGGACTACAATGAATATGCGGGCCATGTAAGATGTGGAAATTATAGTGAGACCAAAAGCAAGGTGAGGAGGTAAGGACGATTAGACGTGATAAAATAAACTAGAAAACACATAAAATATGTTATGGGGAAATTATAATGCGAAAGAGAAGACTCTACTATTTGCATGTTTGGTATGTCACCGGATAAATTATTTGGCACAACATGTGAGAGAAATTAATTGCGATAAATAAATATAATCATACACAGAAGAGTGGTAGTTAAATAGAAAACGAAAGATGAATCATCAGCAACGAAACGAGATTGAATAAGAAGATGGATATGGTACTATTGACAGCACAAGTAAAATGATCACAGTAGATGCAGTACCACAGTAATTCATTGCAAAATAGTTGTTGGTTTTAAGTAGCACGTGCATTGTCATCCATAAAAATTCCATCGTTGTTTGGAAGCATGAAGTCCATGAATGGCTGAAAATGGTCTCTAAGTAACTAAGCATAACCATTTCCAGTCAATTATCCGTTCACTTAGACCAGGGAACTCAGTCCAGTCCATGTAAACACAGCCCGCAGCTTTATGGAGCCACCACTGCCTTGCACACTGCCTTGATGACAGCTTGGGTTCATGGCTTTGTGAGGTCTGCGTCACACTCGAACCCTACCATCAACTCATATGAACTGAAATCGGGACTCATCTGACCAGGCCACAGTTTTCCAGTCGTCTAGGGTCCAACCCACATGGTCTCGAGACCTGGACAGTCTGTGAAGGCGATATCGTGCTGTTAGCAAAGGTATTCGTGTTGGTCATCCTCTGCATCAGTCCATTAACGCGAAGTTTCGCAGCATGTCCTAACGGGTATGTCTGACGTACTCTCATGTTGACTATCGCGGTTACTAATGCAGTTTGCCTGTCTGTTAGCACTGACGACTCTGCACAAACCGCCACTCCTCTCGGTCGTTAAGTGAAGGCTGTCAGCCAGTGCGTCGCCCTCTATGAATACTGAATTCGCTGACGATTTCTGAAATGTCCCATGCGTCTAGCGTCAACTACCTTTCCTCATTAAAAGTCTGTTAATTCCACTCGTGCGACCATAATCACGTCGGAAATATTTTTACATGAATACAAATGACATCTAAGTAAGTGCATCGTCCTTTTATACCTTGCGTACGAGATACTACCACCATCTGTAGATGTGCGTTTCGCTACCCCATGGGTTTTGTCACCTCCGTGTATACCGAGGGAATCAACAATCTACAAGGCTATTTAGAACAATTCTCATTTACTCTTCAGTCTCGGTTGTACTTTATAATTACTTGTGATGTAACAAAGCCTCCCACTCAAACAGAATAACCCAGCAGTCAAAACCAATGCGTTAAAAACACTACTGCAGTGAGGGAGTAACCGCAATAATGAGAGTAGAATTATGGATAACTTAAATCAGAATTTAGAAAGGCATAAATCCTTAGTCAGGAGGCAGATAAAGGCAGCACTGTCGTTGTTATGAAAGGGGAAGTTTCTGTAAATAAAACTGAGGAATTTTTTCTCTCAAAATAGCGACAACGAAATGATTAGAGCTTCAACGAAAAGTATGACGCAGCATTACCCTATCATGAACCAGTAAATGCCAGAACCGCGCCCACACGTAAAGCTTCATAAATAGGACAAATCCATAAGGCTCATATCCAACACAGGGTCCTAACACACAGGTAAATGCAGAGCTACCACAAAGGTTACAAGCGCTACTTACGTTTCACGAGCAGTATAGTTTAAAAAATAATTACGAGTTTGTGGACAACCTTAAGGACACTGTCCTAGTAGCTGATTCCATTTTTGCTTCCCTAGAAAAAAATGGTTCAAATGGCTCTGAGCACTGCTGAGGTCATCAGTCTCCTAGAACTTAGAACTACTTAAACCTAACTAACCTAATGACATCACACACATCCATGCCCGAGGAAATATTCGAACCTACGACCGTAGCGGTCGCGCGGTTCCAGACTATAGCGCCTAGAACCGCTCGGCCACGCATCCCTAGATATGGTGAATTTGTTGAAGTTTTATTCTTTGTCTGCTATTTGTCGATTTTATTAATTATCTGCAGGTATAACGTTTCGTCTAATCTCGTTCCAAATGTTTTATGTTAATGCTTTTGATGAAAACGGTTTCAGTATTTCAGCGTTTACAAATACCTGTCTCTGAGAAGTGTTAAAATAAAGCAACTGGAAAGAGATTAAACGAAACATTATTAATATACAGTTGTGGAATGGTGAACGAAAACAAATATCGCACTTCTAGCATCCTGGAGTAATACTATAATAAATAAATATGATATTTCCTATCTCCTGATAGGTTGTTCCCTGCCAGTTATTTGTATGCTCTATAACTGTTCTTTTGTACTTCTTTGTACGTAAATGTTTGTTACTGACATGGTTTTTATGTTTTGGGAAATAGCATTTTGACTATCTGATACACACATTTTCAAACGATACGTTCGTATTTTTGACGTGCACGTAATAATTTAATAATAACTGTATTGTACATGGCTGTAACTTTGGTTTTCTATTCTGTGGGATGATTTCAAAATAGATCCCGATCCGGAAGTAGTTATCAAGTAAATAAAAATAATATTTTTCGTTTGGCTATTTTTCCGTTGTACTGAGAAACAAATAATCTTCCACACGATTATCTTCAGTTGCTCCTCTACTGTTGGTTTGATGGACCAGCTTCCCCATTTAAATGGTCGGCCTCTGTGGCCGTTCGGTTCTAGGCCCTTCAGTCCGGAATCACGCTGCTGCTACGGTCGCGGGTTCGAATCCTCCCTCGGGCATGGATGTGTGTGATGTCCTTAGATTAGTTAGGTTTAAGTAGTTCAAAGTCTAGGGGACTGATCACCTAAGATGTTAAGTCCTATAGTGCTTGGAGCCATTTGAATTTGAAACCATTTTAATGCATCGCATAAAACATAACGTTATTATTGTACCCGACTATACAAAGCTGAATCTCCGCGGAAAATAAAATTCAATCAGGTAATAGCAAATGAAGAAGGATACAGAGCGTAACATTTACATCAGTATTGTTCTTGCGATGAACAGACAATAGTAGCAGGCCAACGGGCAAATTGCTTTTCGCGTGTATTGTACAACTGTGGGGTGTACAACGCCACCAAGCAGAAGCAAATGGAATTATCCAATACTATTACATCCTCTTCCCTGTAAAAGGTTAAGTTGTACATGTACTTCCACTTTTGTAATTTACTGTTTGATAGTTTTCATGGTTTAGTACTTTCAAATGTTTACATTTTTAATATTTAATAAGCGTTAATTCAATGCCAGATGCTCTGCACAATTCCACTTCTATAATTGTACGATCCTTACATCTTTCACTACTTATACATCCATTGTTCTGTGCTTGTACTATTTTAAAGAGAATATTTGTACTATTTTAATTTCTATATTTTCAGAGCCAAGATCTTATGGTTTTATAATTTCAGTGTTTCCCCTCTTAATACTGTAAGGCCCTAATTCAGTTATAGTTACTTTATTTCCACTTTTACAATTTACTGTTTTAGCTTTTTTAAAGTTTTGCACCTCATTTGGTTTTCAATTTCAATATTTGAATGAAAATGTTTTAAATTGATTGTTTCAATTTTAGTGTAAGACTCTTGTTAAATTCATAACATCTGTACAATTACCCTTACCCCCTCTCCCTGCCTTCTCTCACTGCTTTCGCTCTATTTTATAATTTTGCTATTTTGTGACTTTTACAGTTCACACACTGATTATTCTGCGCTACTAAAATTTAATTAGAAATTTTACATAATTTGGCTTCTTATAATTTTAGCAAAACCCCTCTTGTTACACTCATGACGTTCCTGCCACTCCCTCCCCCTCCTTCCTTTACTCTTTCCCATTCGCCCTCGCTTATTTTTTTTTTTTTTTTTTTTTTTTTTTTTTGCTTCTTCCACTCTTTCCCCCTTTCCTCCGCCACACTTACCAGTTAGATACCTATTTAAAACAACAACTTCAGTTCCAAAACACAGTACGCTGATATGAGATTCTGGACAGACAAGACGGTTTGCTGAAGCAACTACTTAGCTAAATTCTACAGTTAAATACAATTTTTCCTATTTATTGTACGATGATGGATGTTACATACTTAGTTTTACTTTGTTTTAAATCTGAATATGTTCTAGAGTGATCGAAAAGTGTTACATAATTAAAAATGGGCAACTGAGACTGAAGAAGAGATGACAATTGTTTTAAACCTTTTTTATGATTAACCCATTACGACTAACAGAGAAAGGGCATGTAAAGCTTCTCACTACAAAGTGAAAAGTAATACTTAAATTTTCGTGTAAGTGAAATGACACTATAATATGCTTGAAGTTGCAAGACATGCGAAATATTTTTGAAAGACTGAACATTTATTAAGTAACAAACTTCTATACAGCAGAAACAAACAAGAACAGTGGCGGCCAAGTGTTAGTCCAGAACAGTATGAATATGAGTACAGATAGCAGATAGGGTATGGTCATAAACAATATGCATACCTGAGTGAGTGAATGTACAATGATGCAGGAGAGACTTAGTGCCGAGACGATTCTTTCAAGTTCCATGCACAACTACGTGAATTGCAAATGAACATAGCCTCATACCACTGAACAGTGATCAGAACCTTTTCATTTTCTTGTGAGAGAAGAGTTAAAGTGATAGAAACTCGCTCGTATGATGAACAGATCAACATTTTGGATAAGTTCTTACATGAATCACCAATGTTGAGGTCCGTGTGGAGGATGCTAAAGTTGTATGATGCCTTAAACGTTAACTCTTACATAATTTTTGCGTACCACTATTTATAGACATATACTATACATTTGGATTGTGTTGTACTTGTGCCATGCGTCCGCGTTTAATTTCGCCGAGCCTTGTGGTGGGGTTTGGCCCGGCCGCGGAAAACAGGACACTAGCCAGGTGGGCCGTGAGAATTGCCATATTCCGTTTTCATGTGCGTCGTATCAAGGGCATGGATAATAAAATGGCCAATGCCCTAAGTCGAATGTTTTCTGAAGTCGATTCTGGCCAATGCTGCGAGTGTGACCAGGAGTATGTTTGTGTGGGAGCAGTTTTAGCCGAGATTCTGGGCTTGTTTGGTGATCTGACTCAGCAGCAAGATGAGGATCCTCAGTTAGCTTGCTAGATGCCGAGGTGGAGAAGAGTTTGTACCTCTTTAATTCTGACGAATGTTGAATGAGAAGTAGACATGCACTGAACCCCCTCTTTACCTACCACCTATTAATTATGCACACAATCGTAACGTAAGGAATTGATAGTGGACCTTGCTAATTGATAAAATAAGGCGTTCACACTCACAATAATTTAATAAAAATCGTAATCTACTCAGTAAAGAAAGAGAACTTTATCATAATAAATAACAGGAAATGAGATTATGCCTCTTTCTACGAAATGGTATGTTGATTAAATATTACAATGATATTTTTTGCACATCAGAACTTAAAAGCACTTGATTATCGTCACAAACAGTAGGTAAAGGATAGGGTATAATGAACTATTGTGAGAACAAGAGTCGGCTCGAGTACGAGGGCTCCTGCTCTCTGTGATCCAATAGATTGACGATAACGACTGGAGGTCCTAAGGAATCAAATATTACTCCCCCGACTACAATGCAGTATTCCGATTAGAAGTGAGAGTTCAAATGGGAACACATAGAGAAACAAACAAGGTGGACTTGTAGCAAAGCGAGCGCGCATGCTGCTGAGGACTTCAGTACAAAAGTGATAGATCCTACAATGCTGGAGTCAATTCTTCACTTTCTAACTTACGGGGGATCAATAATTTGCTCCCAGAGGATAGTGATCCTGAAACCATAAGGAAAATTTGGGAGACTGCATAGAAGAATGTTCAGCTGGCACATAGAAGGGAGGCTGTTCGCTGCAATCAGGGAAGGTGTCTCGTCTCGTTACCAGTGGGTAGTACTGCATTTTTGAAGAATTTCTGGGCACAAAGTAAAGGTGCTCACAAGGTCACTGCTAAAATGCTCCATAGATTTGTCGAGCCTTGTACAGTCGTAAGAGCTATCTCCCCAGTCAGTTTTCTGATCCAATATCCATCTTCCCAGAAACTTATAATGGCCCCAGAATGAAGTGGACACCCCCCTCCCCCTCCCCCCCCTCTCCCCCCCCCCCCCCACACACACACACTTGTTCAAGCTTAAGGGGGTAGGGGGAGAATTGTGCTTCGCGATCGCATTTAATTTTGCGCAATCCTCGCAGATTTGTAATCCCTCTGGCCACAAGGGCGCATGGAGTGTTACTGTCGCCAGTAGAGGGCAGGTTGTAGGAGAAGGTAGCTAAGGGCTGCGGCGACTTGGAGAAATGGAGAGTGTGACATGGACGGCGAAGAGCGAAAGTGAGGCGGCATGTGGTTGTGGCTAAGCGTCTGCCGTGGCCCATTGGCAGGAGTGGTGCCTTTGCTCACTGCGGGTTTGTCAGGGCTGATTGTTGGTCAGGCTGTGTGTTGGTGACAGCAGTAAACATTGCTTCTTAAAAGCTACTTCGGCAGGACGCATAGTATTTGGCGTGTCCTCTGCTATTGAAGTTGCAATCAGTTTGTGTCGATTACCTGACCTTTCCAAGTACTGGAAGCGGTGGCGTCTACTGGATGATGCCCATGGGTTCCCGACTACAAGTAATCTTCGTTAGATACTTCTCTCGCCCCTCTCTATGCAAGCGTCTGTCAATGGGCGCTGGATTTTACGAGAAATCAGGGTGAGCATTTTATTAGAATTCACGTCACTTGGTGTTCATGGTGGCTATTTTTACTCCATATCCTGCTTGCCCATTGTTATATATATAGGTGTGTTATTTATGAAGGTTTTGCCTGGTACTAGTTGAGTTCAGTTCTGTCAATGTGTGTAGGCTTGTGGCCGTCACAATTCCAAATTCATTTTAGAAACTACGGGTATGGAATGCAGACGTAATTCTTCTGATTTACAAATTGTAATATACAATCAGTGAAAACTGATTACTCTAGCTACCTTATTTCTGAGGCTTGTCTATAGTTACCTGTTGTGTAGTATCACGAGCACGAGCTGTTTACTAAATTGTTTGTATCTACTAAAAAAAAAAAAAAAGGAAAAAAAGAAAAGTAAGGAAAATTTGAGGCTTCAGTAGTCACGATTCCTGTATAGTGGCCGTACTTTTCTACATTTGTAGTATGTTTGATTTTAATTAAACGAGTTCTCTCTGTGTTACAGAATAGTTGATTGTATCTCTTGTTGACTGTGGTCTAATTAAAGATGCCTGTGTACCATGACTAAAATTCTTATTGAAGGTATCTAGTACTGAGGCAGCGGCAAACACCGTCCTACATTGGTAAAGAAGGAGGAATTATTGCAACTGGCGTTGCCTCTGCCACCGCCCCTCTCATCATAAATTTGAAACACATTGTCAGTCATTTGGGCTTCTTCGAAGGCAACGACGTTTTGATGATTACTGGCAACAGCCTATGGTTGATATTTGGGACATACTCATTTGATCATATATTTTTCTGTTTATAATGTAAACGTATTTTTCTTTATTTAATATTCTTTACTAAAAGGAAGTGATTTTATACTGTTGCCACTTTGAGGTGTTTATTATCAACTGTTTTATTGAAATTTAGTCTTTTCAGATCTAGAGGCAATTTGTTAATGTTATTCTTCGATTTTTGATTTTTAAAAATAAATTCATTAGAAGAAAAAAATCCAAGAATGCTGTAAAGCGAAACCCGTTCAGAATACTCGTACATGGAGGGACGAGCGAGAAAACCCCATGGACAAAATCTTTGTAGATTATCTTGGACCTTGCCAAACACCCGACCCAGAAGTTCAAAAGCAGTTCCCGACGTTTCTGACTTGCTCAACATTAACCACACAGATCTAGAGAAAGCGTCAACCATGACGAAGGGATACCTGTTTCCGTGCTCGGTGCGTGGCAAGGGTCCGTGATAATTGACAAAGATTTTTCCATGGGGTTTTCGGTTTATAACTCGAACATTATTAACTTTGGATTCCATATTATATTGATTGCACATGAGGATCCATCGATGTATACCAATAATGCAGTTTTCCGTCATCAACTTTGATCCTGATTTCTTCAAAAACTAGGGAGTGTCTTGGGAAAAGCCGAAATACTTGTATCTTTATTTTCAGCACAGAGCGCCCTTGAAAAATTTGATCGTAATCAGTGACCTACATGCCATATCCTCCCCTTCAGGGTAACATTCAAAATAGCGTTTCTTCACCACGTGCATTTTACCATGCGCGGATATTTCCCTCCTGACTACAAGTTTGACGAGATGTGGCTGCTCAAACTGTACCACTCATCGACGGCAGCCCTCTTCAGATCATCCAGTGTGAGGAGGTTCCTTTGCGACGTAGTGCTGCTGTAAGTAGGCTGTTTATGTTTTCTCTATGTAAGTAGGCTGTTTATGTTTTCTTATTGGCAACGTTACGTAACGCTCAATATGAAAATCACTGGCTGTGCTGTGTGCAGTCTGTGGCTGCTTTGCATTGTTGTAATACTCGCCATTGTAGTGTTAGGCAGCTGGCTGTGAACAGCGCGTAGCGTTGGGCAGTTGGAGGTGAGCCGCCAGCAGTGGTGGATGTGGGGAGAGAGATGGCGGAGATTTGTAATTTGTCATGAACTGGTATATTTATACATGATGATATCAAGGTAAATACATTGTTTGTTCTCTATTAATATCTTTCATTTGCTAACTATCCCTATCAGTAGTTAGTGCCTTCCATAGTTTGAATCTTTTATTTAGCTGGCAGTAGTGGCGCTCGCTGTATTGCAGTAGCTTGAGCAGCGGAGATTTTTGTGAGGTAAGTGATTTGCGAAAGGTATAGTTTAACGTTAGTCGGGGCCATTCTTTAGTAGGGAATTTTGAAAGTCAGATTGCGTTGCGCTAAAAACATTGTGTGTCAGGTTAAGCACAGTCGTGTAGAATTGTTCAAAGGGGACGTTTCATATGTCGACCCTTAGCCGAGGATACCTCACTGGAATCTTCTGATTTTTTCTTGTAGTTTGTGTAATTAGTGTAGATTTTGTTTATTGCTAGCGCGTAATTGTAGAGAAAATCTCCTTTGTAGTTGCAGTCTTTCATTGTTGTACAGTAAAACAGTTGTGGCATGCATGTAGATTTGCACCAAGTATTTCGCAGCTGCAATTAACTAGATATTATTTTCAGTGCCATGTTAATGTGTTCTCTTATTTTTGATCTTCAAATTGTGCTTTTCTGCGTTGTCGTGTGAAATATTGTGACAATTATGGCGTGTGAAAAACGTAATACTAGGCTCCAAAGTAAACTGAGAAATGACAGTGAAGACGAAAGCAGTGTGTTAGCGCCACCGAGTAGTGAATTAACTGATGTTCAAAGTAGTAATTTGGTAATTGTGAATAGGGAAATGGAGCGGGCTGCAAACAATGGTGTAGACAGTGAAACAGGTAGTGAACAGGGAAGCATTATCGATCGATCGGTCGGCAACAGCTCGCCTCAGGAATCCGAAATGACAGGACACAATTTCGCAAATACTGTAGATTCAGGTTTTGGGTCATCACCGTTTTCTCAAATAAGTCAAGACACATTTTCTGCTTGTCAAAATGTGAATGTTTCCGGTGCAAATGCACTGCCGAAAAGCGTAGAGAAACAGATTCCAGACACTAATACATTATTATTGCAATTAATGCAACAAATGGAACAAAATCAGAGACAAACACAGCAAAAGCTTAAAAAGTTAGACACAGTGGAACAAAATCTTAAAAAGTTAGACACAATGGAACAAAATCTTCAAAAGTTAGACACCACACTTGAACAAACACGTGAAGATTTAACTACTGAGTTACATAAAATCGAATCGAAATGTCAAAAAGTCTGTAACGACGTAAAAACACAAATTTGTGAGCATTTTCAACCTATTTTTTCGCGGCATGAAAATACATTACAGAATCACGAAGCAGCCATAAAAGAACTGCAAATTATTGTTCATGAAAATCATGAGACCTTGCAAGCTAAAATTGACTCAGTTGCATCTACCGATTCGGTTACGCAACTTGCAAAAACTCAGGAAAACTTAAAGGACACAGTAGAAAGACACATGGAGGAAATTAGTTCATTATCAGAGAAAGTAGTTGAACTTTCGGATCAGCTAAATAATTTATCTTCGAAGGTAGATGATAATCTGAATGACGCAAAACCGGTAGTCTTTAATGACACAGAACAGAGCGAACAAATTAGGAAACTGAAACAAAATCTGAATCAAATTGATACGCAACACCAAAGAGAAATCCGGGAAGTACAAGATCAGCTGACACAGGTAATACAAGAATTACGTATTTCAGAAGACACTTGCGCTCCAACACGGGAAGAGGGACTTAGAAACACGGAAAAGCTGCAAAATAATAACACAGGGCATTTCGGAAGTAATGAAAGAAATTGGGAATGTGCACCGAATTTTGAGATGGAACGGCCGACACGACCTAATAATGACCGATATGCGACTCGCCGACATGATGACTTTGACTATAAGCTGTTCATTACTACACGTAAATTCAAAACATTTAAGAATTCTGGCAACGACATTCATCCACAAGCATGGCTCCATCAATTCTCTCATTGTTTTCCTCCCAACTGGTCGTTGGAACACAGATTAGAATTTATGTGTGGCTACTTGGAGAATGAACCAGCTGTAAGAATGCGATCGGTCATTCACGATTGCCACAGTGAAGGAGAGTTTTACCATGCCTTCCTCTCAGCATATTGGTCTCAAGCCACACAAGACCGTGTAAAACATAGCATCATAATGATGAAACGTTTCGAACAATCTGAATTTTCCAGTCTTATGAAATATTTTGAAGACATGTTGCACAAGAATCAATATCTTTCAAACCCATACAGCCCCTCAGAACTCATCCGCATTTGCTTACTCAAATTGCCTGAACATTTACGACATATTATTTTAGCAGGACGTTGCAAAGATGACATTGAAGCTTTTCAGGGACTGTTACAAGAACTGGAAAGTGACACTGACAATCGCGGAAAGCGGAAACAGGAACATAACAATTACAGGTCACATCCGTGGCAATTCCGCGATGAAAGAAGTAATAACTTGACACGACAAGGCTATTCTCACAACACAAATCGTGACCAAAACAGACACCACCCTTATGACAACCGCTGGCAGAAAAATAGTTACAGAGAAAGATCGCATTTCCGTAGAAATGAATATGACAGAGATAACCATAGAAATAGACAATATGGTAACCAGAACTATTATTGTCAAGGGAGGCAGAATAATTTCAGACGCAACAGTTCAGCACGCAGTTACGACTCAGGGAGAAATTCTCCACCACATGACCGACAAACAAGAAATTATGTAAACTACCGACAAAACGACAGACCTGAATTCCATCAGAACTGGCGAGCTTTAAACAGAGCTGGGCCCTCTCGGCAAGGCGAATTTGTGGAAGTTAGGCCTCCTAATCCCAATAACGACGCGCGGCAACAAAGAGACAGACAATGACTCGCACGGCAGGCATACACGTGCGCCGGCTGGCTCCGAGAAAAATAACATTATATCTGGTACTGCTAATGAGATTTTAATGCAACATTTTGGTTTACTTGAAAATACATTCCGGATTTAAAGTACTTTCTGTGAGATACCAGATGAGACAATAGTTAGTTTATGTGACAGCTACACGATTTTTATCACGACGCTACTAATGAGTGACAATTTACAATGTTGCTTTTGCAGTGTATCTGTTTTATATCTGCACAGTTTTCTGAATTCTTCTAGGAAGAAAAACATGTTTTAGTAGTAACTTTTGTGGTATAGCAACAATGAGACAGCCTTTTTCGTGGCATAACAATACGTTACTGTACAGTACTTTCCTCATCACGGCAATAAGCGTAATAACTAAGATATCTATACGCAAAGCATTTCACTTTTGTGTATCATGAGGTAAGTACATTGACTTTAGCAGAACTTTGCTTACAGAGGACGATAACTACGACAGTTCCACAGAATTATCTTACAGCAAGACGCGCATTTAGCGCTACAGGACACGCATTTGAGTGATTAATCTTATACTTAAAACACTTATTTTCAAAGATTTTTTAATTACAAAGAAAGCTTTCCGTGATACATTTCATTCCATTGCTGTAATTTGTAACACCTGAGGGTATAATTACATTTATCCTCAGGGGGGTACACGCTTACTTTGTGTACCATGTGTGTGGCAAGCACAAGGAGCCCTAGCTAATATGGTATTTGCTTATACAACTATACACATCGGTACCATATTTCTCTAACACACAAATTACACAGCTATCTGATCATGTAACTGAGAGATAAACTTTTTTATTACATCAGTGACAGATGTTTACGCAATTACACAGTTGGATAACTTCACACTTATGAAACTGTATTTTGTCTGTACTTTGTAAACTGTTCATATTTTTTCGGAATCATTGTGATACTATAAGAGCTTTGAATGATGTATTTGGTATGAGATTATGATTTTTAAAATACGTTTGAGGCAGATGACACTTTTGACATGAGCAGAGAATTTTTTTAATTATTGGAGGAAGTTACGACGATTTTGAGATTTGACTGAGGTGTTATGATGTTATTTTTACGACGACGATGTGTATTATGCTGCTGAGGTATGTTTATGATTAATAAGCTGATGCTATATGAGGAATCTGATTATGCTATGTAGCTATTATGATGAAATATTGAAGACGTGTTGATGAATATGAATATGTATATGTGTAATAAGGTAAGGAGTAATGAATAGTGGGTAGGGACTCTTGACTTGTGAAAAAGGATGTTGGAAACCAAGAATCGTACTTTAAGACTTATGACATGTGTGAATCATGTGTGAATGTATCACAATGCCACTGAACATTTTTTGGACACTGTTATATCAATAGCATTTTGTTTCTACAGATTTGCAACGCTAATTCTTGACCTGTGAAATATTTTTATGTGAGGCTGTCACTGTAGCGGTAAATATTTCCGTAAGAAAGTTAAGTGACCACCTGCACGTAATGCGTCGCGGGCACCCAGCTGTGTCAGACGCCTGGAGAAAAAGCCATTATTGCGAGCCCTTTTCAGCGGCACAGGTAGAAAAAAAAGGGGACGTGGGACGTGTCAAACACCTGGAGAACAAGCCATCAGGGTGTGCCTTTCATCGCTAATGCGACACCCTCGTTACTTGAAAACATATGATTACTCGCACTTTGTGCTAATTACTGAAATGCTTATGAATTGATGGGAAATATTCGTACATCTGCACACCTGATTATGACAAGTGTCTTTCTACGAGAGTTGAGAGAATTTCTACTAACTTATGAAATGTCACATGACTACTGAATGATATTTTTATGCTTTGCTTTTCATAGTTGCTTATTTCATTTGATACCTGTTTTCCAGCTGTGTTGCAGCATTGCTTTTATAAAATAAAATGCATTTGCTAATGTGAACACTTTCTGTCAACAGATCTATTAAATAATTATTTTATGATCCACATTCTTTAAAAAAGGAGCACTTGGAAAGGAAAGAACAATAAGAAGGAACTAGTAACTGCATTCATAATTTTCTTTTCAAGTAATTGGTAACTTTTTGGTAGAATAACTTCTTGTGGTGCACCACTTTAATTACATAGACATTAAGATGTGATTATACATTTCCCTTATCTGCATTGTTATCTCTAGTGTACTATTTTGTCTGCTTGCGCTATGTCATGTTTAGGTATAAGTTGCTGCTGTTTGCCAGGCATAGTGTTATTGAATTTGACTTTTGCTAATTTATACTGTAGCTTGCTTTGCAATTTTCCATTTTTTTCATTGCTGTTTATAATAATTGTTTTACGTGCTGCTGCATTGCCTCGTCCCTTAGTTTAGCATCTGAGCTCAGTAGATTTAAGTTAGCTTAAGAGGGGGTAGCCTCTAAGAGAATGAGTTGCGATGAATTGGAAGAAATGCATTGAGAAAACAGGTTTAGGTAGGATTTTCTTGGAAATAAATGTTGAGGTAAGAAATGTGTGAACATATAAATACAGAAAGCATGCTTAGATAGAATTTTTTTGGTGGAAACAAAGGATGAAATAAGAGGAAAGATATATGAAGTTTTGGGTTGGACTGCAGTACCAAATGTTACACTGAAAACGAACCCTGTCCTTTCCTATTGGTGTTATCCCACTATGTGTTTGTGTACCCTTGTGTATTTGTTTTCTTCCTGTCTCTGTGTACTGTTTCATAGAATTTTTTTCTCTTCTAATACTAAGCTATATTCACTATGAGGAGGAATACTGTTATCCTCAAATATAATTGGCATTAATAATATGTTATTTACTTTGTAAAGATGTTAGACATTATTCATTCTGTTTAAGTGCTCATGTATAAAGTTGATGTTCCAAAAGTTATTCTGATATTTTATGTATCTACTTATGTCATAATTCCTGTAACACTGACGTATATGTCTATTTCTATTCTTTTGTAACGCCTGTTTTACTACAAATGTTATCTATATTGTTATGTTTTTTAATGATGTATTTTGTACCTTTATTGTATTCTTATGTTATAAAATTGTAATTGTCACCAGTTCATGATATTATTAACTTGTCAGTTACATTTCACTGCACACGTTTCTGTTGGTCATAGTATATGGACAATATGTGAGAAGTAGGGACTGATAGTGTTTGCATGTGTGTTAATGATTCTGCAAGGGACTGGATAACAGCATTGCTGGTTCTAAGGACAATTCCAAAAACTTTGTGAGTGCACAAGTGGTGTTTTATGGACTTGCTATATTCTCTGCAAGACTCTTCGATGGTGATTGTGCACCTGCACAGTCGCAACAGATGGCTGCTGGCCATTTCTACAAGGACTACAGTGGGTCTGCATCTATGATGACCCACCATGCCATTATTTCTACAAGGACTGCAGTGGGTTTGCACCTCTGGTGGCCCACCAATACCACAATCTCTACCAGGACTCCAGTGAGTCTGCTCTGTGATGACTTACCTACCAATATTCATCAAAACTTCGACTGACTCTGCAGTGGGTTTGCTCCATGGTGGCCCATTACCTGTCTGCATGTCGAGTCAGCACTGTCTTTCCGTTGGAAGGACAACACTACTTCTTCAAGACTGCATGGAAATCCACTACTTCTGTGTGCAATTTCTTTTACTAATGAGACTTTGTGAAAAAAAAAACCTGTGATTACCGTAATGAGTGATCAGGACTGTCTTTATGGACTGTGACAAAATTTTAGCTTTTGACCAACGTTGTATCAATAAGTGTGTGCATTTGATATCTTTGTTATTGTAACTATGAAAAATTTTTTTCAATTCTGTATTGGCCACTGCCCAATCCTATTTGTAAAAATTTTTGTGGGGAGCATGGGGGCTATGTAAGTAGGCTGTTCATGTTTTCTCTATGTAAGTAGGCTGTTTATGTTTTCTTATTGGCAACGTTACGTAACGCTCAATATGAAAATCACTGGCTGTGCTGTGTGCAGTCTGTGGCTGCTTTGCATTGTTGTAATACTCGCCATTGTAGTGTTAGGCAGCTGGCTGTGAACAGCGCGTAGCGTTGGGCAGTTGGAGGTGAGCCGCCAGCAGTGGTGGATGTGGGGAGAGAGATGGCGGAGATTTGTAATTTGTCATGAACTGGTATATTTATACATGATGATATCAAGGTAAATACATTGTTTGTTCTCTATTAATATCTTTCATTTGCTAACTATCCCTATCAGTAGTTAGTGCCTTCCATAGTTTGAATCTTTTATTTAGCTGGCAGTAGTGGCGCTCGCTGTATTGCAGTAGCTTGAGCAGCGGAGATTTTTGTGAGGTAAGTGATTTGCGAAAGGTATAGTTTAACGTTAGTCGGGGCCATTCTTTAGTAGGGAATTTTGAAAGTCAGATTGCGTTGCGCTAAAAACATTGTGTGTCAGGTTAAGCACAGTCGTGTAGAATTGTTCAAAGGGGACGTTTCACTGCAAGCTTCAACTGCTCCAAAGCACGCTCAGTCGATGTTAGCAGAGAATGCAGGCCATTCCATTCAGTTGATTTTCGTCGATTTCTACCTCCCCTCCTGGAGGCCTAAATGTTGACTGTAGGGCTCGAGAACGCTATATGATACTGCAAAACACTTAGGTAGCCCCTAGTACCGATAGGCTGTACAAGATACAAGCTTAAAACATGGCCGGTCAACCACCATATGGAATTGGGGTCAGCAGAGAATACCCTATGCCAGTGATTGAGATTCCATTCCAGGTGTTCCCTTCCCCAACGTCTTCACGCATCATTGTAATACTTTTCTGAATGGAGACCTACAGGCCAAATAATTGTGTGGGAACAGTTGCGTACAGTAGGAAGCCGAGGAGGATGCTTGCGAAGGGTAAGGTGGGGAGCTGAGAAACAGTCCTTTCCTTCGCTGTTTCCCGCCCCGCGACTTACTACGGACTATGTAAGTAGCCTGTTTATATGTTTGTATGTTGGCAGCCATTTAGACTGCATCAATATCACTGACAGCTCTGTGCGCCCTCTCTAAGACACTCTGTGGATGGAAGGACTCGCTGTTAGAAGTTAACTGTTAGCAGTGACGGAGGTTAGAAGCAGTGTTAGCGCGAGCGGACGGTCTGCACGTGTGTCCGCCATGGAGATTTAATATTGGTTGGACATGGATTGTAAAATGTGGGTAATGGAATTATTGACGATTATATAATTTTTCGAACTGGATGTCACATGACTAATGTAAAATCTGATAAATAAATTGTTTGCTCTGCAAAAACCTTTCCTTTGCTAACCACATGCCTCTCAGTGGTGGGAGCCTACTGTAGTTAGAACCTTTTTATTAAACTGGCTGTATACTTGCTGTATCTGCTGTAGTTCGTGTCATGAAGATTTTCTGTGAGTTAAGTGACTTATGAAATGTAAGGATTAGTGTTAGGATTTCTTCTAATTCAGGGCCATTCTTTTGTGTTCATTAATAGATTTCGTTGCGTTTCTATAATGTGGGTCATAAATGAAAGGAATAAGTTTGAGCTGTATTTGTGAGGGAAAATTCTATAGGTCAATGTTGAAGTGATAAAGACAAGCAAAGTGACAGTACGTTCAATTCCACCAGCAGTTTAAGAAGGTTCACTTGCATTCAATTTCACTTAGCAGTTTAAGTAAAAACGTAGAAGTTTCACATTTTCAGTGACAACGATCGAATGATCTGAGCTTGATACGATCCTCCGAGGGCTGCTGACGCGCAGAAATGTAGACAGTAGTATTCTCCATTCATGTTAGGAGATACAGCGAGATGTACTGAACTGCATGAGACTAAAGGGTTACTGTTACCTTCGTTGTATACGTCGTGCGAGCTATCGGATTTAAAGAGACACAAACTATTCGTATCATGAAGATAGTGCGAAAAGTTTTTGCAGAAGTTTATGCATTATGGGGTATGATTAGTAAAGTTAACAATTTATCATATGGAAAAGTTTTCGTGATCAACGAAAATATACAGGGTGACTCGGCAGGAATAGTCAGTATTCAGGGATATGACAGCAACGATCATTCGAAGTAAAAAGTGTAGTAAATGTGGACTCTAAAATGCGTACCTTAAGAGCTGTACGCACTTATTGATCTCCATTACTTTGATAGAAATTCCTTGTACTGCAAGCTCTTTATTTCCATATTTTAGGTCAGGTAGCATGAACCAAAATTTTAAAAATTGTATTAAACATGGGCTCCTAACTGCATGTTTTTAGAACTGTGAGGACTTGTTGAGTAGAATAGATGCGTTTCACAGAATATGTTTCCTTGTTTTGGTCCACACTGCCACCTATCAAGGTATGGAAAGCAAATCGCACGCAGTGGAAGGAATTTGTTTCACAATATCTAAGACGAACAACTACTCATAAGTCTTAATCTATGCATTTTAGATCTCGTGTTTACTAGGCTCTTTTGCTTCAAATGATCGTACCTGTCATACCCTCAAAACTGGCCATTCCACTTGCGACGCCCTGTTTAGTTAAAATATAGAATTCTATTCCTGAATTAAAAAAATAATATTACGATGTAGAGAATAAGATAACTAGATTTGATTTATTTATCGAGCCTCTGTTTTCGAAAGTTCATTTTTCTGAACTTGCCTTTCTTACTCGTAAAAATTACTGCAACGGAAAGCTGACATTCATTGGAAATTTCTTGGTGGATTAGCAGCTGTGTGCTGGAATGGTACTCGAACCAATACCTTTCGCGGGCAAGTATGCTACCAACTGAGATACCAAAGCACGACTGACGATCCGTCGTCACAGTAAAAATCCCTGGTCACTTGATCATGGTTCGAGGCCGGGCCTGGCACACAATTTTTATCGGCCAGTAAGTTTCATCCTGGCGCAGACTCCGCTGCAGAGCGAGAAATTCGTTCCGTAAACATCCCCCAAGCTGTGGCTAAGCCACGTCTCCACAATATTCTTTCTTGCGGGAGTGTTAGTCCTGAAAGTTTCGCAGGAGAACTTCTATGAAGCTTGGAAGGTGGAAGATGAAGTACTGGCGGAATTAAACGAGGGTCTTGTATGAGTAACTCCACTGACCGAGCAATCGTCCACGAAAAGTAAAGATAACTGGTTCGAATACTGGTCCGGCACACAGATTTAATCTGCCAGTGAGTTTCATATCAGCGCAGACTCCGCTGCAGAGTAAAAAATTCATTCTTGACAGTCAAACGCTTTTTCTAGTATATTTCTCCCGGTGCCTGCGCGGACCATATATCCATTATTTTCTACTAGCTGTCATCTAGACATCGCCTTTACTGTCCTCCCCCCTGCGTTAATGTCAATATTCTCCACGGCTCCTGCTCCCAGCAGGTTAGTTAGGTTTAAGTAGTTCTAAGTTCTAGGGGACTGATAACCTCAGCAGTTAAGTTCCATAGTGCTCAGAGCCATTTGAACCAACCCACAGTGCTCAGAGCCATTTGAACCATTTGATAGGGTCTGTAAAAGGTAACTGCGATGACATGACTCTTGTGCAAGGTTACAGAGGAAGTGTGCAAATAAGAGGTAATGAGTATCGCTTTCCAAAACACTTATCCACATACCTTGATGTCAGTGATGAATCAGTGTTGTTACTTTTTCCGTGAACCAATATGACACATGCCAGTAGCAGTACCAGTTTGCAATGCTGCGTCTGTAATCATTCTTGCCTTACCAAATCGGGCAATCTCAGCATTTGTTTCACGTACCGAGAGCGTTCATGTATAGTGCTTAGAGTTGCTAGGTTACTGTTAACAAACAGTAAAGCAAAGTAAAGTTGTGAGCCACAGTTGGTTGGGTGATACATATGGGTAGTTTCAACAAGTGTTTTCCTGCCTACACGCACAATGTCTCTGTTCTTTTGAGAGGGGAGGGAGTACAGTCGAGTGCTGGTATACTGTCCAGTCTAGCAGCGAGGGGTCCGCCGAGTGTACACCGATGTGAGAAAGTCATGAGATAGTGATGTACACAAACACAGATGGCGGTAGTATCGCTTACACAGACTATTAAATGACAGTGCATTGTACTCTATTGTACTCAGGTGATTCATGTGAAACTGCTTTCGCCGTGATTACGGCCACAAGACGGGGTTAACAGATTTTCAACGCGGAATGGCAATTGGATCTAGAGGAATGGGACATTTCATTTCGGAAATGAATAGGGAAATCAATATCGCGGGATCCACAGCAATAGTGCGCCAACAATACTAAATTTCGGGCTTTACCTCTCACCATGGACAACGCAGCAGCCGACGGTCTTCACTTAACGATCAGGAGCAGCGGTGTTTGTGTAGAGTCGTCATTGCTAACAGATAATCAACACTGCGTGAAATAACGGTAGACATAAATTTGGGAATTACGAAGAACGTATCCGTTTGGACAATGCTCCGAAATCTGGCGTAAATCGGCTATGGCAGAAGACGACCGATGCGAGTGACTGTGCTAATAGCACGACATCGCCTGCAGTGCCTCTGGGCCTCGTGACCATTTCGCATAGACCCTAGACGACTAGAAAACCGTGGCCTGTTCAGATGAGCCCCGATTTCAGTTCGTAGGAGCTGATGGAACGGTTAGAGTGTGATGCCGACCCCACGAAGCCATGTACCTAAGTTGTTAACAAAGCACTGTGCAGCTGGTGGTAGCTTCGTAATGGTATGTGATGTGCTTACATGGAATGGACTGGGTTCTCAGATCCAGCTGAACCGATCATTGAGTGGAAATGGTTATGAATGGGTATTTGCAAACCATTTTCAGCCATTTATGGACTTAATGTTACCAAACACTGCTGGGATTTTTGTGGATGACAATGTGCCATGTCACCAGACCACAGTTGTTCGCTATTGGTTTGAAGAACATTCTGAAAAATTTTGGCAAATGTTTTGGCTGTCCAGATGGCCCAACATGATTACCATGGAACATTTATGGAACGCAATAGAGAGGTGAGTTGATGCACAAAATTCTGCAATTATGTAGCTGTAGAGGTAATATTGCTCATAATTTCTGCAGAGGACTTTCACCGATTTGTGGAGTTCATGCCTCATCGAGTTGCTGCACTACGCCGGGCAAAAGGAGGTTTGACACGATGTTAGGAGATGTCCCACGACTTTTGTCACCTCAGTGTAAAGTCCTCATTCGGCGACAGGATCATCATCCACAGTGCCGCAGTCCTCGCTTCATGAAACACTGTAGAGAGGTTTGAAATTCTAATCACAAAATTGGCACATAATATGGTGGCCTGGAACCTCTACTACCCTTCCCGTTCAAGTACAGGAAATTAAAACAAGAAATGAGAATTTCCTCTGCCCAACACTGGAATCTGTCAGCTTACCTCAAAGTCGAGCACCACCCCACTATAATGCCTTTACGACCTTTTTTGTTGTTAATGTATGTAACTCTGTTCTTTACTTATATTTTTATTTAATTTTTCTCATGTTGTAAGTAGGCTGTTTAGGTTTTCTTATTGATAACGCCACGTAGCGCTCTGTGTGAGAATCACTGGCTGTGCTGTGTGCAGTCTGTGGCTAGTTTGCATTGTTGTCTGCCATTGTAGTGTTGGGCAGCTGGGCTGTTAACAGCACGTAGCGTTGCGCAGTTGGAGGTGAGCCGCCAGCAGTGGTGGATGTGGGGAGAGAGATGGCGGAGTTTGGAAATTTATAAGACTGGATGTCATGATCTGTTATGTATATTATGATTTTTCAACACAATTAAGGTAAATACATTGTTTGTTCTCTATTAAAATCTTTAATTTGCTAACTATGCCTATCAGTAATTAGTGCCTTCAGTAGTTTGAATCTTTTATTTAGCTGGCAGTAGCGGCGCTCGCTGTTTTGCAGTAGTTCGAGTAACGAAGATTTTTGGTGAGGTAAGTGATTTGTGAAAGGTATAGGTTAATGTTAGTCAGGGCCATTCTTTTGTAGGGATTTCTGAAAGTCAGATTGCGCTGCGCTAAAAGTATTGTGTGTCAGGTTAAACACAGTCATGTATAATTGTACAAAGGGGACGTTTCAATGTGACCAAACCGGAAAAGTTTATACCATACATTTAAACTACGTTACATCTGGTATGTATTTTAGACAACTGGAGCTGGATACACTGTCGAAACATGCAGTAGTGGAGAAGCGAAATAAAATGTTTTTATCCAACTAACAGAAGCCAGTGTAGCAGATCATTGACTTTCAGAAGAACTCAGTAGCGCCATCTCGTGGGTGTCCTATAAAAGGCCTTAAGAGCCTGCCATCAAACTATTGGTTAATAGAAAAGAACCATTTTCATAAAAGATTAGTTGTTAATTGTTCGAAACCATAGACTCATAGAAGTAAGAGGATGTAACAATGTGTAGATATATGAAATGAATCATCATGTAGATTCAGTTGTAGGAGAGGCTGGTACGAGACTTAAGAATACTGGCACAATACAGTCAAACAATAAAGGTGATTGCTTAGAGATCAATTGTATGCCCCATCTTAGAATAGTGTTCAAATGTGAGTGATCCATACCAAATTGGACCAAGGCATAACATCGAACCAATACAAATAAGGGTGGCTCAAATGGTCACAGGCTTCTTTGACTCACCAGGAAGATGTTTAAATAAATGACACACAACTGCAACCTTTTGAGCTTCAGCAGTGCATACTCTGTTCTAAGACAATACGTCGAACACGCAGTTTTCATCATGAATTAAATGCCAACTCCAAGTTTATAAATAAAAATACTCTTCAGTTCCTAATTTATTCCATCTTCAGGTCCTACCAAATAATTATGGGAATATAAAGGTGTGGCGGTCGGGCCAAACAGTCATGGGGGATCACACTCACAGCGAACAAACACATGGTAGCGTAGGATCAGGAACACTTCCGTCGTGCTGTCCAGGTAGGGCGCTGTGGCTGCTGATTCTCTGCTCCCATGCCTTTGTTTGATGTGGGTGTCAACCCCCAAAACCTTAAATCCTAACCTATTATATTCATTGGACGATAGTGTATCAGAGTGTCCAATTTACGCCGAACAAGTGTTCCTGCGTATCCAGCAATATTGACGCAAGCTACGGTATTAAAAATACCAGTGTTGCTATGGTTCTAGTAGAAGTTCGTTTACTCTATTTTCGCTTTAAATGTAAAACTGCCCATCTCCGTGAGTCACCACTAAATTACATACCTTTCGAATGGGTTACTCACAAAATGAGGAACAGAAATTGTGAACAAATATAATTATGAATTTGTGTTAATATGTAAAGAACCTGGAGAATCAAAATAGAGTTAATAAAAGATAAAGAGTTTTTGAATCATCCTCTACAAATATCTAAATAATAAAATTTGTACAGTGAGTACCTGTCCATGTAACATATATGCAATTAGATTTTTACAGAAGCAAACGGAGAAAAATTGAGGCTAATGTTCTAAAGAGAAAGGAAGCACTGAGTCACAGAAAGATATTCTAGGTAAATGTAAAGATTTTTAAAGTTTTTCCTCAGTAAGTACCGAAAGAAGCTACGTCAGACAATCTGGAATGTCAACCACGGAGGAGAAGTGATACTGCAAATATCGTGGCACACAGCCATGACTATTGCCTCACATTTCTGAAGCAATATGTCTGAAACGCCATTTCAGCAACATTAACAAAATGTGAAGGGAACATAGATTAATTCAAACAGCACTGCAACGTGCCACTTAAGGTGTTAATCTTACACAAGAATACCTTTCAGTCCACCTTCGTTGCAGAAAGCGCTAAGCAGAAAAGCTGAAAGCCAAAGTTGAGATAATGAGGAGTAGTGAAGAACACAGGCCAAACATGGTCATTCTCACGAAGGGATAACGTTATTGCTCCAACAGGCACCCACAAATACTTGGGCTAGTGAGCCCTTCTTTATTCCAGCTGCTGTGAGCAGCTTTTGAGACGTGACCTTTGATGCGCTTACTACAGTCTTCAAGGCTCCAGTCAGCCAAGTCTGTCAGACACTGTGCCCAGCTGACCTCTCCTCCTCTGACGTGAAGACTTGAAATCTTGTACTACTGGCACACTGTGGGCAAAACTGATGGTGTTTGGATCACAATCAAACGGTCGCTGTGCTGTGGAGGCATATTATTTGCTGCTGCCCCACGACTGCATCTGTAAATAGACCGACATCCATGGCATTCCCACGGTGGAGCGTACAGGACGTAACTCTGAACGATCTTGTGGAGCTGCTGGAAGCTTAACGATGTGTATGTATCAGTGAGTTCATTGACAGCCTTGAGATTGCTAAGGTGGACACATCAGCACTTTCCAATCCTGCGTGCTCCCTCTGCTTTCCTCTCTGCTGCCACAGAAAAGATGATTCAATTGTAAAAGCGGAGCTAATAAATGACTATACCACTAATGATATCTCATTAGCGCCCAAGGCACCTGAAGATCACTCACCACCATGCTCAACACTTTGTGATCATGTATCCATAAGGGACATCTCACTTCTGACCCTTACTGTGTGTAACTCCTCTTTTTACTTACATTTTTATTTAATTTTTGTTACTGTGACTAAAGGACAAATGTTTGCTTTATACATGCATTTTAATTGCTTTGCATCTGATATGTGTTTTAGACAATTGGAGATGGATATACAGCCGAAATCATGTATTAGTGAAGGATCCAAAATAAAAGGATATTTTGATTCAACTAACAAGAGCCGTTGCAGGAGACCGTTGACATTCAAAAGAGCTCAGTACACCGTATCGTGGTCGCCCTGTGAAAACCCTGAAGAGCCTACTATTATCGGTTAAGAGGAAAGAATCACTTTCATAAGTTATTTGGTCATTATTGCAAATAGTAGACGTTTAAAAAGTGAGGCGTCAGGCTTCATAATACTTGCACAATGCAGTCAATCTAGAAAGCTGACTGCTTAGAAATCACTGGTGTATACCATCCGAATAGTGATTAGATGTGAGGGCCCTATACCAAACTGCAACAATGCGTGACATTGAACCTATACAAAGAAAGGTGGCTTCATTGGTCAGTTAGACTTACCAGAGAGACGTTCAGATAAACTGCAAACTTTTGAGCATTAACAGTACATATTCTACTCTAAAACAGTGCACTGAACAAGCAGTTTTAGTCACGAATTAAACACCAACTAATTATTTTCTTCTCAATGTATGAGACTTCTGTATTACTTAACGACAAGTTATCATGTGCGAATTGGAAGAAACAATCTCAAACATTAATCAAAAAATGTAAACATTAAGTCAAATGTTGCATGCAGATTAGCACTGCTGCTTAGTTGCCATTTATCATTTACACTGACTACATACCATTCCAGTAAGACCAGTTAAAACAAATTACCTTCCTCACAGATGCATCTGAACAGCCGTTCTTCTGCGTTCCTTTTACGGCCGGAAGAGGAAGAAACCTAATACGTACCTTGCTACGTGCTCTCTCTTATGGACTGCACAATTGTTTGGAAAATTTGTGTTTAGGTGAACGTGTATGTATGAGGTTTTTTTTCTGAAAGCAGGTTGGTTTTATTAAGGATTCCAATTCACCATATTATTTCGCTCTGTTTAGGATACAAAACCCTATATTTCAAGATAATCTCCGTTCAATGCGACGTCCTTACGCCACCTTCAGGGAGGGCCTGTATGCATGTATGATACCACTCTATTGGTCGACGTGAGCGTCAACGTCTTGCTGCATCAATAACCCCCAAATCACACATGTAGTGCTCCATGTGGAGTGCTGCCTTCATTGGTACAAACAGATGGAAGTCGGAAGGCGCGAGATCTGGACTGTAGGGTGGATGAGGAGTTGATCGTTGCACCAAGAGGGAGAACATCAGATTACCCCCCCCCCCCCCCAGAGTCTCAGAAGATCATCACCACTACTTTACCCATTGAGGGTGCGGCTTTGAAATTTTCCTTCGGAGGAGAAGTGGTTTGGCACCGCTCCATGAACTGCCGTGTTGTTTCCTGTTGGTCGTGATAACCCCTTGTTTCACTCCCCGTGACGATCTTGGACAAAAAATTTCAACGATCTGCCTCGTAATGCTCAAGCAGTTGTGCACACATGATCCTTCGTTGCCCTTTATGGACTTCTGTTACGTAAATAAAAACTCAGCGGGCGTACATAGCCGGCAGGCGGGAGATCGGAAACGTTTGTACGACCATTTTGAGATGATGAATCGCCGTGCTTCTGTTCACTGCCTGGTTGCCATGACATTCTGCAAGTGCGATGCCCTGGCTTTCAGAAAAAAAAACCTGTGACACCTTTCCGCTTGCAACGGGCCTCCGTTACAGACTCCATTTTGAAGGCTACGTATAGCGCTGCCACCTATGGGAACCTCATGAAACTATAGGGGCTGAAGTGGAGTATTCCGCCATGTCCCACAGCAAATTCCGCAAATTTTTCAACCGACATTGGGGAGTAAGAGTACGTGTTGCGTTACATATTGAAATCCCGTAGTGGCTGAACAGATCTACCGCCTGTGCTGCACCTTGGAGGCAGCACCAGTTGTTACGGAATTGTGGTGCCTTGTTGAGAATGGTCTGCTGTAGACGGAAGTCTTCGATGTGTAGGAACCCCGTAGAGGGTGCGGCTGGGTAAGGAGTCGCCGTAGGAAAAAAATTTGCGCGGATAAACGACCGAACGCCGGGGCACGAGACAGCCGGGGAGGGCAGCCTTCAATTAGAAGGTTTTTATCCCCGCTGCCACTGCAACACTCCCCGCTCACCGCCCACGCCACCACCACTCGAGCCCTTATCCCACGCAAACTCTGGCGCTAGGGCCTTTGCAGGTTCCCCATCCCCATTAAAAATTTCCGGGCCCTTTCCTCTCAATGCTACAGCGAAGCGCGAAGAGACCGCTGCCTCGGTTTGCTTATGTGTGTATATATATATACGTGCGTGCATGTGTGCATTTGGGAGTAGCGGTGCGCAGAAACACAGCGGCGGGATTGAAGAGGAGGGGCCGCCGTCGAATTTATGGTTTTAAGCCTTATAAATTGCAGCTCGCGTATGGCGGCGGTAAGTGTGCTGCCCGGCCCGGCCACTGGCTAGGCAGTAGGCACAATAGGCCGCGTCCAGCGCGGGGCGCCGCTCTGTGGGAGGACGCTGGACGGCCTGATAGCCGCCGCATATGCCGATAGCCGAGCCGGTGCGGCGCTCCGGCTGAATTTACAGCGCGCCCGAGATATAAATGGACATTACTTCTGCACAGATTAAACACATAAATCCCCGCACCCTGTCCTGTGTACAGCGCGCGGCGCTTTCGCGGCTCTCGCGCCGCCTGGACATGTCGGATGCATGCTGGAGAGGGGCAGGGGTAGGAGGTGGGGGAGGAGGAGGGGGAGGGGGAAAGAGGGGCAGAGTTTCGTGAGCAGCCGGCCTTACTCGCAAACGAGGGGTGCAGGACAGCCGCAGCCCTGACTCCACTCTTCATTCGATACGTACACTGCTCTGAGGTTACAGCCAGCATTGTCTCTGGGAGACCAATGGTGCACATGTCCTGGAATGCTTGCTGGCTTAATTAGGCAAACGAAATCCCAGTCTGCGAATACACTCGCATCTGAAATGCACAAGCTGTACTAAATGTGGACTCACAAATTACTGCTGAAATTTAGCAATGATGCTGAAATAATTGATCAAAACTGTGCCAGTTTGTAGTTCAGAATTGTTGAGACTTTCACGACCACTTGTTAACTTGTTGGTAGTTGACTTCGGTGGCTGGTGGCCGTCTTTGACAACGCCAGCCACTCGGGCTCACCAAGTCTCAGAAAGATCTATTGATCTGAAACCTCCTGACAGGTTAAAACTGTGTGCCGGACTGAGACTCGAACTAGATCCCGAGTTCGAGTCTCGGTCCGGCACACAGTTTTAATCCGTCCGGAAGTTTCATGTCACCACACACTCCGCTGCAGAGTGAAAATCTCATTCTGGAAACATTTCCTAGGCTCTGGCTAAGCCATGTCTCCGCAATATCCTTTCTTCCAGGAGTGCTAGTTCTGCAAGGTTCGCAGAATTGAAGAAGAGCTCCTGTGAAGTTTGGAAGGTAGGAGACGTACTGGCAGAATTGAAGCTGTGAGGACGGGTCGATAGGCCTTCTTGGGTAGCTCATTTGGCAGACCACTTGCCCGCGAAAGGCTAAGGTCCCGAGTTCGAGTCTAGATCCGGCACACAGTTTTAATCCGTCAGGAACTTTCATGTCAGCGTACACTCCGCTGCAGAGTGAAAATCTCGGTCTGGATCTAAAGATCTGATGGAATACCATTTTATGGAGTCTCTACTACATCTTCGATGAATAGAAGTCATTGTAATGAATTAAAATTTGTGGCACCGACGGGACTTGAATTTGAGTCTCCTACTTACAGAGCAGATGTGTTATTCACAACACCACGCCTATATAGTCCGGTGGCGGAGCGAAACGGCAATACTGACAATTTAAGAAGGGGAAAACGAAGACCGGCTCAAGAGTGAACTGAAGTTTTTGTTAGGGAGTGCACTGGACGATGGTACTCCATCCAGCTGAGTTAATCACAATGCTAGCGTGCTGTAGTGGGTAATACATTTGCCTAATAAGCAGGAGACCCTCGCTCAGAACCCAATCTTCACACAGATTTTGATTCATTACTTCGCCAGGTATCCTTATTGTCAAAAACGTCGTTACATGAACATCGGCCGAATATATCGCGAGGAAAGCCAACACCACAGTACGTTGTTGAAGTTTCTGTAATCCACAATGACAGAAGAATAAACAAAATTCATTACGAAATTCTAAGAATAATAATGTCTCCATGTAAGTAAGATGGAAATGTACTGCTATCGAACAGCTATCAGATGGATTCAAGCTCAGAAACGGGTGTAGGGCAATGACTTAGCTGATAATCTGGCTCATATAGCATTCCAATCACAAAAAATGTCACAGTATAATACATAAAAATATAATAAATGAAAAGCACCAGTTTGCTTTTGTTATACAATATTACTTTTATTGCTAACCGGTTTTCGGCTTACAAGGCCATCTTCAGACAAAACCGGTTAGCAATAAAAGTAATATTGTAGAACAAAATCAAACTGGTGCTTTTCATTTATTATAATGTTCTTCTACCAAGAACCGACGGAAGATTCTGTTAATACATAAAAAAAGAAATACAGCATATTACAACCAAATATAAGAGGTAGTCATGAAGTTTTAACTATCAAACAGCACCAATGATATTTAGTGTTGATATTTAGCATTGTCTCTTAGGGAGAGAGACGATCTCATACGTCAAAATGATTGGATAAAAATCCTAGGTCAAGATTGAAAAAATTCCATTATCGCTAACCGACGAGCCATCTTCAAATAAATAAAGTTAATAATTAATTTTTATTGATCTGAAGATGGGTCGCAAATGAGGTGAAACAAATGAAATACGGTGAAACTGACAGTTTAGCCGACTTCCACGTTATCGACACCATGCAGCGCGGTGCAAATAGGCCCAACAATATGCCGAATGGACTGCTCAGGATTGGCATCACGTTCTCTTCATCAGTGAGTGTTGCATTATGCCTTCAACTAGACAATCGTCGGAGACGTGTTTGGTGGCAACATGGTCAGGCTGAACGCCTTAGACACACTGTTCAGCGACTGCAACAAGGTGGAGGTTCCCTGCTGTTTTGAAGTGGCATTACGTGGGACCGACGTACGCCGCTGGTGGTCATGGAAGGCGCCGTAACGGCCGTACGATACATGAATGCCATTCTCTAATCGATAGTGCAACAATATCGGCAGCATATTGGCGAGGCATTCGTCTTCATGGACGACAATTCGTACCCCCATCGTGCACATGTTGTGAATGACTTCCTTCAGGATAACATAATCACTTGACTAGAGTGGCCAGCATGTTCTACAGCCATGAACCCTATCGAACATGCCTCGGACAGATTGAAAAGGGCTGTTTATGGACGACGTGACCCACCAACCACGCCGAATCGCCGTTGAGAAGTGGGACAATCTGGACCAACAGTGCATTGACGAACTTGTGGATAGTATGCGACGACGAATACAGGCATGCATCAATGCAAGAAGACGTGCTACCTGGTATTAGAGGTACCGGTGTACAGCAATATTTACCGCTACCCCTGAAGCTCTCGTTGTATGGTAGTACAACAAGCAATGTGTGGATTCCATGAGCAGTAAAACGGGCAGTATTGATGTTTATGTTGATCTCTATTCCAGTTTTCTGTACAGGTTCTTGAAGTCTCGGAACCGAGGTCATGCAAAACGTTTTTGATGTGTGTATATAAAGCACCAGTAGTTGCACAGAATTATAATGTGAACACATTTAATAACACATCGTGTTCGCTGACAAATTTCCACAAGAACATGAAGCAGTTACATGTAGCTGGTTGGCACAGATTCAAGACAAGACATTTTTTATGTGCCTCAGTAACACAACATGAGTTTCTTAGAGCCCTTCTTACGATAACGGACTCACTTTACGCCATATTTTTCCGTGCTACGTCACTTTATAAACTACGTTTTCGCGTTATAAGAGATTTTACTTGCTAATTGTACGTGTACAAATAGGGTACCTTTGAATCTCAGCTTCTCGGAACGGATAAAGAAACAAAGAAGATTTTCAATGTTGTTTGATATCTGGATCCTAGGGATATATTGGAAAAATTGCAGCCCTTTGCTGTGCATAATTAGCCGAGCGGTCTAAGGCGCTGCTGTCATGGACTGTGCGGCTGGTCCCGGCGGAGGTTCGAGTCCTCCCTCGGGCATGGGTGTGTGTGTTTGTCCTTCGTATAATTTGGGTTAAGTAGTGTGTAAGCTTAGGGACTGATGACCTTAGCAGTTAAGTCCCATAAGGTTTCACACACATTTGAACATTTTGCTGTGCATAGCCGTCTTGGAATCCGTGGCTTGGTTTTGGTATTCAAAAACAATGTTTTGGGGTATTTCTCGATAATGGGAAGATGGGACTTCATTAATGCCTAGAAAATACGCAGTTAAAATCTAAGTAATTTGCTGCGGTTAATTAATCACATATGCGCTCCTTACGACGAAAGAATGGTGGAAAACGTTGGTTTTCTCAGGAACTGGCCGTGAACTACTTGTTGGCCGCAGAAGCCCCTTAAGGGTCCCCGAAGACTGCATCTAATGCGAAAAAAAAAAAAAAAAGGAAAAAAAACAGCTAATTTGCTGAATTTCCGTCAACTGGAGGAATTGTATACTGTTCAAAAACTGAACCTGTGGTATAGGATAGACACAATAAGAAAATCCTCCTGTTTATCCCTGCCCCTAAGGGCTATCTAAAATACTCGAACCTATGTTTCTATCAGCAGTGAATGCCGAGCTATGGGCCCCGGAACAATCCTGTTTTCATGCGGGCGTTTGGTAAGATTCTGGAGGTGCATGCTGTTGTATACTTATTGATATTTTAAAAACTCCAGCGAGCGGTTGCATTTGTCATGTATTTTATTAGGCAATACATAACTACACTACTGGCCATTAAAATTGCGACACCAAGAAGAAAGGCAGATGATAAACGGATATTCATTGGTCAAACATATTATACTAGAACTAACATTGATTACATTTTCACGCAATTTGGGTGCATAGATTCTGAGAAATCAGTACCCAGAACAACCACCTCTGTTCGTAATAACGGCCTTGATACGCCTGGGCATTGAGTCAAACAGAGCTTGGATGACGTGTACAGGTACAGCTGCCCATGCAGCTTCAACACGATACCACAGTATATCAAGAGTAGTCACTGGTGTATTGTGACGAGCCAGTTGCTCGGCCACCATTGACCAGACGTTTTCAATTGGTGAGAGGTCTGGAGAACGTGCTGGCCAGAAAGGCCCGCACAGGACCTGCAACATGCGGTCGTGCATTATCCTGCTGAAATGTAGCGTTTCGCAGACATCGAATGAATGGTAGAGCCACGGGTCGTAACACATCTGAAATGTAACGTCCACTGTTCAAAGTGCCGTCAATGCGAACAAGAGGTGACCGATACGTGTAACAAATGGCACCCCATACCATCACGCTGGGTGATACGCCACTATGGCGATGACGAATACACGCTTCCAATTTGCGTTCACCTCGATGTCGCCAAACACGGATGCGACTATCATGATGCTGTAAACAGAACCAGGATTCATCCGAAAAAATGACGTTTTGCTATTCGTGCACCCAGGTTCGTCGTTGAGTACACCATCGCAGGCGCTCCTGTCTGTGATGCAGCGTTAAGGGTAACCGCAGCCATGGTCTCCGAGCTGATAGTCCATGCTGCTGCAAACGTCATCGAACTGTTCGTGCAGATGGTTGTTGTCTAGCAAACGTCCCTATCTGTTGACTCAGGGATCGAGACGTGGCTGCACAATCCGTTACAGCCATGCAGATAAGATGCCTGTCATCTCGACTGCTAGTGATACGAGGCCTTGGGATCCAGCACGGCGTTCCGTATTACCCTCCTGAACCCACCGATTCCATATTCTGCCAACAGTCATTGGATCTCGACCAACCCGAGCAGCAATGTCGCGATAGGATAAACTGCAACCGCGAAAGCTACAATCCGACCTTTATCAAAGTCGGAAACGTGATGGTACGCATTTCTCCTCCTTACACGAGGCATCACAACAACGTTTCACCAGGCAACGCCGGTCAACTGCTGTTTGTGTACGGGAAATAGGTAGGAAACTTTCCTCATGTCAGCACGTTGTAGGTGTGCCACCGTCGCCAACCTTGAGTGAATGCTCTGAAATGCTAATCATTTGCATATCACTGCATCTTCTTCCTGTCGGCTAAATTTCGCGTCTGTAGCACGTCATCTTCGTGGTGTAGCAATGTTAATGGCTAGTTGTGTACTTTTGTTCAGATGTGCTGAAATGCTAATTATTCACATATGGAAGAAAGTAGTGGAATTCATGCTAATTTCATCACTTTTTCCTAAAAGTGTGAACTCTTGCAATTAAGACACATAAGTCCGAAAGACTAACGCTAGGGAAGAACATAGAGTAGGATATTTTTAAAAAATCACCCAGCGCCGGCAGCTTGGCACACGGAGACTGACTGCAGCATGCGGCTCGGACCTTTTACAGCGCGCGTCCATCTCGGCAGCAGCCGACCGCGTTTACAATGGCGGCGTCGCAATCAGTTCAGTAATTGGGGCTCGCGGCCTAATCCGCGCGCGACGCAACTGTAACCGCGCACTACGCTCAGCGGCACTAGCAGCCAAATCCCGCGAGGAATACATTATGTATGCGCCATGTCGCTGTGTGTGCAGTGTATGCAAAACATCGTTGACGCCACTGTTTACGCACACGATAACCATTTCCGACGTTACTCACGGAAAGAGGGACACTTACCACATGTATGGAAAGGTAGTGGTGGATGAGATACCGGCAGGAGAGAACTGTTGACGTCCAGAAGCACATTAGTATAATTAGTCACCAAAGCTGCTGTTCACGGTATCGACAACGGAGTCTCTAAATTATTGATCTCAAATAATTTTCGATTCGTTAAAAATGCATTAATGAGCAAAAGTCATTGCCCACCGCGAGAATGAACGATGCCTAGTGTTTTCGTCACATGTCGCGGAAACGAAAGTATATAATCGGAGGAATGTGCGGTATAATAATGGCTCTGAGCACTATGGGACTTAACTTCTGAGGTCATCAGTCCCCTAGAACGTAGAACTACTTAAACTTAACTAAATGTAGGACATCACACACATCCATGCCCGAGGCAGCATTCGAAGCTGCAACCGTAGCAGTCGCGCGTTTCCGAACTGATGCGCCTAGAACCGCTCGGCCACCGCGGCCGGTGAGTGTGCGGTGTTCCGATTGCTCCTGATGCCAACTACAGGCTTTCCAGGACAAATTATTTAAAGGATAAGTATTTTTATGTGTATATATGAAAGGCAATGTCCTGACTGACTGCATCATTATCGCCTAGCCCAAACTGCCAAGTACAGAAGCTTGAAATTCGTAATAGTTTAACCAAATATTGTACCCGTCATTCAGGAAGGGATTTTTCAAAATTCCACCGCTAACGGGGTGCAAAAAAGGATGAACAGTTTCTTGAAATTATATTGCTGTTAAGGTAAATTTGAAGCTAGAGCTACGAAAATTATTATTTGGTTTCTCGGTCAGAAATAAAGAAATACGTGTTTCAACATTTTTCGAAATTTCACACATAAGGGGGAGAAATAGGACAAGACTGACTCTGACTCATAATCGCCCAGGCCAAACCTCTACGGATAAAAACTTGAAATTTGAAGTGTGTGTTGGTCTTTTACCACAGGCATCATTTAACAAGGGATTGTTAGAAATTCTACTCCAAAGGGTGTGGCGTAGAGGACAAAAGGCCTTTTGAAAGTATGATGCTATTAAGACATGTTTGAGGCCATATCTACGGAAACTGGTATTCAGTTTCTCAGTCAGAAATAAAAAACAAGCCGTATATCAGCATTTTTGGAAATTCGGCCACTAAGGCCTAAAATACTAGATGAAAGCATCTTTGAAAATAAATTATTATTAAGAACTGCAGTATTATAAAAACTACATCCATGAAAAGTAGTATTTGACTTCTCGGTTAGAAACAAACATAAGCGTTTAAGTGCTTTTTCAAATTCAACCGCTACGGCTGTGAAATAGCGGATGAAAATTTTTAGCCGCGTGGGATTAGCCGAGCGGTCATGGGCGCTGCAGTCATGGACTGTGCGGCTGGTCCCGGCGGAGGTTCGAGTTCTCCCCTGCCCTGCCCTGAGGATAATTTAGGTTAATTAGCGTGTAAGCTTAGGGACTGATGACCTTAGCACTTAAGTCCCATAAGATTCCACACACATTTGAACATTTTTGAAAATTTTTAAGAAAGTACTTCGTTATATAAGAAAAAATTAATGCAAAATCTATGAAAATTTGGTTGGATGTAAATATGTGTGTTAAGAGAGAAAATTTTGTATGGAAATATCACCACAAAAACGCAAAAGGCATGAGAAACGGAAGCATTGGACTACACCCACCAGAATCACTCCTTTGCGAGAAATACATTCTAAAGTGTTGCAGTTTATGAGCAACATAAAAATTCCATTAAAGGAAAACAAAAGAAACCTGTGCAGACCATAAAGTCTACGCGAGCGAAGCAGTGGGCGCTATGCTAGTGTCTTAAATAGTCGATTTTGTGACCGTGTGTCGCCATGCCGTAGATGCATAATCTTGTTTAACCATGAACGAAACGAACTCACATTATGTCTTCATGCAAGTAATTCTCGTTCTACTGTCTCATTCTTCAGTAGCAGACACTTTGCGCTAGAGCCAGAAATGTTTTGGATGCATAATGTTGAATTCCTTTCGTGGGTAAAAGTTAAAACAAACGAAGTCTCAACGCATCAATGTTTACAGTTCTTTAATCTCTGGTTGCTGTTTCTCCTTTCATGCACATTTTATGATTATAAGCCTCTCCGGAACGCAGATCGTTCAAATAACTACCTCCGTTTGATGTCACCCTTCATTAACGTAGGTTAAATATCTAACTTCGTGCCAGGTATGAAGTGTCGTGATAAATCGTGATAAAATGTACAAATATATCATTCTTTTCACTATTACAGATCTACACTGAGGTCACAAAAGTCATGGGAAGCCTCCTTATATCCCGTCGAACCTCCTCTTGCTGGCGTAATGCAAAACTCGACGTGACCAGAACTCACCAAGCCGCTGGAAGTCGCCTGCACAAATACTGAGCCTTGTTGCCTTCATAGCCGTCCATAATTGTTTCTGATGGAGATTTTTGTTTATGAACTGACCTCTCAATTATGTCCCATGAATGGTGTATGGGATTCATGTCCGCCGCTCGAATTCTCCAACATGTTCTTCAGACCAATCACGAAGCGTTGTGGCCTGGTGACAGGGCACATTGTCATCTATAAAAATTCCATCGTTATTTGAAAGCATGAAGTCCACAAATGGGTAAATGGTCTGCAAATAGCAGTTAGACTAGAGGACCTCGTCCATTCCATGTAAACACAGTCCACACCGTATTGCGCAGTGCCTTGTTGACAATCTGCGTCCGTGGCTTCTGCGCCACTGTCGAACCATACCATCAACTCTTACCAGCTGAAATCGGGACTCATCTGACCACGCCAGTTTTGCAGTCGTCTAGGGTCCAACCAGTATGGTCATGAGCCCAGAAGGGGCGCTGGAGGCGATGTCGTGCTATTAACAAAAAGGCACTATCCCCGATCGTCTGTTGCCATTATCCATGAAAGCCAACTTACGGCCAGTCTGTCCTAATTGATACGCTTGTCGAACGTCCCACATTGATTTCTGCTCTTACTTTACTAGTTTTGCTAGCCTGTTGGCACTGAGAACTCTACGCATACACCACTGCTCTCGATCGCTAAGCAAAGGCCGTCGGCGTAGCGTTGACCGTGGTGAGAGGGAATACCTGAAACTTTGTAATCTCGACACACTCTTGACACTGTGGAAAACAGGTCTCGACAATGTTTCCTAAGTCAACTGCCACCCGCTGGCCGTCAGCTGGACTTTAACAGCGCGAGGCATACCTATTGACGAGTCGTCAAACAGCACTGGAACATCTTGTGTGGACCTGAACGTAGAACAGATGAGGAACATAGCATTTTTGATACAATGTTTCCTTTAAAATTTATAATACAAAGGTATGACACGTATTTACACTTGGGTGACGTCGCTCAGTGGAACACACCAATGATTACCCCGATTGTCGTGAAAACTACAAGAGATGAGTGGCGAATTACTGTGCGTCAATATGGGCCACAAACAGGGAAATCCACTGCCATAAGGTACTTTGACAAAAGGAAGTTCATTATAGCGTGATTCCTGTTCACGAGCATCTCGGAAACGGCGCATCTGATTCATAGTTTAAGTACTACTGATGGGAGTGCCTTGGCATGTGGCTGAACGACTGTGAAACCACGAATAGGGGACAACATGTTTGACGTCGGCATCTCGTCGCAGGACTCAATAAAGCGGAATAGGTAACGATCTGTGGCAGGTCTGACGATAGAGTAGAATGTTGATGCAGACAGAAGTGTTTCGGATTATATCGTTCGGCGCACATTGTCAAAGAAGGGGGCTCCACCCCCAGGTACATTCCTGAAAAAAAAATTGATACACACTATTAGAGGTTTCCAATTCACTCAAGATTTATTGTTGCAACAGTACTTATGGAGTACATGAAATGATTACGGTTACAGATCAATTGCACAAGCGATTTTGTTAGGTACCACATATCGGCCCATGCTGAAATACCCATATTAGTACGTCTACATCTACATCTACATCTGCATAGATACTCCGCAAGCCGCCGTATGATTGCGTGGCATGTGGCTCCTCCTTTTTGTAGTCTTTCATGGGTGATCAATTTTAGTTTATTATGTTGGCCGGTGACGATGTCTTCGATCTCAAGGATTCGTGTTCAGTTTATTTTTATTTAAACCTGGGAAGACGAGTCACAAACTTCATTCAAATATCTTGAAACAGTAACGTAGCTTGACGTCGTCGTAAAATTTATACTAAGCAAACTCAGACTAATTAGATGAACAAACACTATACGTTTTTAATTAAAATTAATGTCAAGTAGTGACTATTGAAAATTAATGTCTTGAAACCTTATAATCGTCTTAATTAAGTTTTCACATCAGACTACACGCTGGAAGTAAGAGAGGTTGCTGCAGTGTAGTTGGTGAAATTCTTCAAATAAATGACAGTCAGCCGATCACTCTGAGATGCGATCGGAAGTTTACTTTCTCATGAAAATTGTTTAACTGCTGTGGAATTGAGATTGACTTCAAAATTATAGTAAGTGCAGTCTAGCAATTTTAAACCAATCACCCTAAGATGTAAAATCATAACACTTCAATAATTGCACATATTAAAATCTATAAATAACGAAGCTGAACAGAGATTACTTTTGATTCTATTTTATTCGTAACGTGTATGAAACGAAACTTTCACAAATAACACTTTTAAACAACAAAATTAAATGTAATCGAAATTCTGAGTGAAAAAGAGCTAACAGAACAGATGATATTGCTACGGTTGTAAGTAGCGTGTTTGTATGTTGACAGCACTATACACAGTGTTTAATATCGCTGACAGCTCTCTGTGCCCTCAGCAAGAGATTCTGTGGCTGGGCGGACTAGCAGTTACCGACTGGATAGAAAAGTGTATGGACATGTTTTTCTTAGTGGAGACTCTGTGTTGGTAGGATGGTTCAAATGATTCAAATGGCTCTGAGCACTATGGGACTTAACATCTATGGTCATCAGTCCCCTAGAACTTAGAACTACGTAAACCTAACTAATCTAAGGACATCACACAACACCCAGTCGTCACGAGGCAGAGAAAGTCCCTGACCCCGCCGGGAATCGAACCCGGGAACCCGAGCGCGGGAAGCGAGAACGCTACCGCACGACCACGAGCTGCGGACATGTTGGTAGGACATGCATTGTTAAATGAAGACGGATGTTGTTGATAACGTTTGGGTAGTGTAATTATTGACAACTATATAAATTTGGTAACTGGTTGTCATATGAATGAAGTAAAATTTTACAAATACATTGTTTGATCTTCAACAAAATCTTTCTTTGCTAACCATATGCCTTCTAGTAGTTAGTCTACAGTAGATATAATCTTATTATTTAGCTGTCTGTAGTTGCTGATTGCTGTAATTGTTGTAGCTCGTGTTATTATTTTCTGTGACTGACTTATAAAAAAATGGGGTTCGTGATTGAAATAAGTTTAGGCAATTAATAGAGTGGGATATTTTTTGGACTTTTATTATTGTTATGATTTCTTGCATTTCAGGGCCATTCTTTTGTGTTAATTGTTGGAAGTCATGTTGTCACGGTATAGCAGTCAGACTGCGTTGGGCTTGTATATTGTGGGTAATAAATGAATAGGTTAAATATGAGTTGTCTTTGTCAGGGAAAATTCTGTAGGTCAGTGTTTAGACGATAAAAATAAGTAATGACATAGTTTCACCTGTCGACCCTTCGCCAAGTATACTTCATTGGAATCTTCTGATTTTCTTGTAGTTTGAATAATTAGCGCGTGTTTAGAAACTAGTTACTGTTTAATGCTAGTGCGTAATTGTTTGTAGAGGATCTCCTTTGTAGTTGTATTTTCTTATTGGTGTACTGCATATACATGAGCAAAGTAGTTGTGCATTTATGTGGATTTGCACTAAGTTTCTCGCAGTCGCTTATCCAACTAATTAGATATTTATTATTTTCAGTGCTATTCTGAGTTTCTTTTCAAACTATTATTCGTGTGTTATTTTGCAAATTAGTGTGATGATCATGACGAGTGAAAAGCATAACACTAGGCTGCAAAGCAAATTGAGAAATGTATAGTGTAGCTTGTAAGCACCACCTAGTAACGAATTGGCAAATGTCCAAGATAATAATTTGGTAATAGTGCATAGGGACATGGACCAGCCAGTAAATAACGAAGTAGAAATTGAAAGAATCAGTGTACAGGGAATTACTGACGATCGACCGGTCGGTAACAGTTCGCCTCAGGAATGCGAAATAACAGGACAAAATCTTCCAAATTCCGTAGATTCAGTTTCTTGCATTAATAAACTTTTCTCAGGTAGGTCAAGACACACTTCCTGCTTCTCAAAATACGGATATTTCCGGTGCAAACGCACTGACGAAAAACAAATGAATATGTCTTAGTCACTAATGCATTGTTATTGCACTTAATTCAAAACTTCGATCAAACAGAGAACACACAGAATAAATCAGCACATTATCGGAAAAAGTAGCTGATCTTTCTTCGAAGGTAGATGATGATTTGAATGTTACAAGACCGGTAGCCTTCACTGACACAAAGGAGTGCGGGGAAATTAGGAAGTTTCAGCAGAGTCAGAAACAAATTAATACGCAACACAAAAGAGAAAAACAGGAAGTAAAAGATCAGTTGGTACAGGTGATACAAGAACTACATATTTCAGAGGATACTCACCCTCCGACACGGGATGAGGTATTTAGAAATACGGAAAAGTCACACAGTAATAATACTTGGTATATTGCAGACCTTGAAAGGAGTCAGCAGGGTGCACCGAGCCTTGAGATGGAACCGCAGACACGACGTAATAATGACCGATTTGCGTCTCGCCGACACGATGACTTTTACAATAAGCTCTTCATCACAACATGTAAATTTAAAACATTCAAGAATTTTAGTAATGACATACATCCACAAGCTTGTCTTCATCAATTTTCTCGTTGTTATCCTCGTAATTGGTCATTAGAGCATAGATTAGAATTTATGTGTGGCTATTGAGGAAATGTACTAGCTGTAAGAATGCGATCGGTTATTCGCGACCGTCACAGTGAAGGAGATGTTTATCGTGCCTTCCTTTCTGCATATTGGTCTCAGGTTACTCAACATCGAGTAAAACACAGTGTTATAATGATGAAACATATGGGACAGTCTGAAGTTTCCAGCCCTGTAAAATATTTTGAAAATATATTACACAAGAATCAATATTTGTCAAACCCGTGCAGCCCCTCGGAACATATTCGCATATGCTTAAGTAAATTGCCTGAACGCTTAAGACATATTACTCTGACTGGACGTTGTAAAGATGATATCGAAGCTTTTCAGGGACTGTTGTAAGAACTGGAAATCGACACAGACAATCGCATGCTGAGAAAACAGGAAAACAACAAGAATTACAGGACTCGTCCATCACAATTTCGTGATGACAGAAACAATAACCGTACACGACAAGGCTACCATCATAACGCAAATCCACCCATATGACAACCATTGGCAGAATAACAATAACTGCAGAGAAAGATCACATTTCCGTGGTAGTGACTATGACAGAGACAACCGTAGAAATAGTGTGGGAATCAGAGCAATTATTATCGAGGGAGACAAAATGACAAGAGACCACCTCGTAATTACGATTCCAGGAGAAATTCTCCACAACTTAGTCGGCAAGAAATAAATTACAGAAATCACCGACAAAACTACAGACGCTACAGTCATGACAACACAGCAGAATTTAATCAGAACTGGCGTGATTCAAACAGGCAGGGTACTCTCGACACGCTGAAATTGTGGAAATTAGACCTCCAAATACCAGTAACGACAACAAAGAGAGAACAGACAATGACACGCAACGCAGGCAGCCACAAAACGTACTGATGAAACTGACGACATGGCTGTCATGACTACCAATTATGTGGAAATGGAAGGCTTTAGGGACATTTTACTCCAGGAAGATGGCATGAAACAAAATAATACTGCATATCCTGTAATCCACATCACAACAAATAACATAAAATTTACGGCAGTACTTGACTCCGGCAGTTCTGTTTCGGCAATTAGTGAAACAGCTTTCAGTAAATGCAACAAAGCGAACGATTGCCTTACACTTCCTTTACGTAAGTAAAGTTTTTAAAGCGACATATCACCTCGTACCTACGTGAAATTTTAATAACAGAAGCCTCTTGGGAACAACACAATCGTATCCTTAACAGTTTGTTACGTATTTTTGCTGAATCTGGAATTACAATTACCTTGGAGAAATCTGAATTCAGTAGGACAAAGCTGAGGTTTTTGGGTCACATTATTTCTTCTGAGGCCATTCAGCCGGATCCTGAAAAGTTGGAAGCAATCACAGCTATTCCTGTTCCACCCACAAAGAGACAGGTTCACAGTTTTCTAGGTCTCGTGAATTTCTAACGTCGTTTCCTGAATATGCAAATTCTAGTAACTCCTCACTGACAAAAACACTATTTGGAACTGGGACGAACAGGCACTGTTGGAATTTGATTCTTTGAAAGAAGCGCTACTTATCGCGCCAATCTTAGCTCACCAAGCTCTGTCATGGGATTTCTGTCGTAACACGGATTCCTCTAAGGTTGAACTTGGTGCCCATTTATTTCAAAAAGCTATAGAAAATGACATTACTGTTCAGAAAACCATCGCTTTTGCAAGCCGTGTGCTGTCGTTTGGACATTTGCCAAATTTCATTTCCTTCTTTCTGGCAAACATGTAGAAGTTTATAGTCATCATCGAGCATTACAATTTCTTATGACTTCAAAATTATATTATGACAAGTTGAAAGGTGGGGCATTGTTTCTGCAAAAATATCGCTTCACAATAGTCTACATTCCTGGCACGGAAACACTGTTGCGGACGCACTTTTACGTGCACCGGCGGGCCTTGAGAAAAGCAATACAGAAGCTAACCTTGAGAAAAACTTCAGTACTCTTTACATTCAAGAAGCAGCTTTTGAAAACTTCGTCATTGCATCTTTAAAGGAAGCATCCGATTTGGAAAGACATTATAAGAAAATTGCATGAAAAGACACACATGCAGATTCGTCATTATTACCTGGTTACAAATAACACACTCTTCAAACGTTGCACTGTTGATGACAAGCTATGGGTACTTTGTATTCCTGACGATTTTGTTGATAAGCTCATCTGATACATTCATTTCAGCTACACACATTTTGGTCCACGAAAATATTATCATATTCTTCGGACGACTTAGTATTTTAACAACATGGAAAAGAGAATTAGGAGAGTTTTATCTATTTGCAAACTTTGTCAAAAAGCTAAACCGTCTACCATCTCAAGTCGTGCTCCATTGTTTCCTATTAATCTTACTAGATTAAAAGGATTAGCTGCTGTTGATCTTCTGGGACCCCTTGTTAAAAATTTAATGGATTTTCAAACGTTCTCGTCGCTTTTGAACTTACTTCAAAAATTGTTTCTTTCACACCGCTACGCAAAGTCACTGGACGTTCTGTATAAAACGCATTTGTTAAAAATTTCTTACGTGAATTTGGACACGTTGACAAGACTATTTCAGATAAGGGACCAAAATTCAGATCTGCTATTTGGCCACGAATGGTTATGAATCGTAAAATCAAACCTGTTTTCATTTCATTGTACTCTCCACATCTTAACCCGTCTGAAAGACATTAATAAGCTTCGCAGACTTTATTGTCACAGGAAGCATCAGTACTAGGACAGACACTGGAAACTACAAACTGGACAAAAATTTCTGATTAAAGCCCATTCATTGTCACATAAGTAGAAACATTTGAGTCACAAATTCTTTCTGATTTACAGTGGACCTTACAGGATCCGACGTACACCGCATGATAATTGCGTTGAAACTGAAACTCTGTGTACTAATAAGAGTAAAGGATTACACAGCATTTCTTAAGTCAAACCGTTTATTGAGAAATAATTTACTTTATTAGTCTGTGCAATATTTTTTTTTCTTCACGTTATTATTAAGCGTTGTCACATTTAGAAACTGTTAGCATGCAACGATGAAGTCAACTATCCAGTCAAGAACCTGTGGAACATATTAAGACAGTAATTTTACGTGTACACTTTTCTAGGGAACAGACGACACAGTCTTATTGTGTGTACATTTTCGCTTGTCAGTTGCACGATTAGTTCACGAATATAATGCTCACCTTCTTGGAACATATGCTGCTAATGAGGTTTACTACAACATTTTGATTTACTTGAAAAGACATTCAAAATTGAAGTACTTTCTGAGAGGTCACAGATGACAGTATTTGTTATGTTTGACAGATACACGATTATATTACGACGTACTTAAGAGTAACACAATTTTCATTATTGCTTTTGCGCTTTATCTGTTTTATGTCTGCACAGTCTCACATCAATATGTTACAGTACAGTACTGTCAAGATCAAGGCAATGAACGTCATCACTACGACATTTATACGCATAGCACTTTAGTTTTGTATAAGAAGATTTTCTGTGATACGTTACATTCTACAGTTGTAATCTGTAAGATATGAGGTTCAATTACATTACCCCTCAAAGCGGTACGCCTACTTTGTGTACCATCTGTGTGGCAAACACAAGGAGCCTTAGCTGATATGGTATTCACTTACACGGTTTTGTACAACGGTACCATATTTTTCTAACAAAGAATTACAGAGCTATCTGGTCATTTAACGGAGATAAATGAAAATTTTTACTACGTCTCTGACATAAGTCTGAGTAATTACACAGACGGATTACTTTGCATTTATGAAACTGTACCTTGCCTGCATTTTGTGAACTGTTCCATATCTTATTGGAACCACTGTGATACTGCGAGAGCTTAGAGTGATATATATTGTAAGTGATCATGATTTTTGAAGTATGTTTGAGGTAGACGACACTATTGAAACAAGCAGAGAGCATTTTTTAGAAGTTTTGAGATAATTTAAGGAAGCTATGACGATTTTGGAAATTTGATTGATGTGTTATGATGATATTATTACGATGACTGTATGTATTGTGACGTCAAGACATTGGTATGATAAATATGAAAAGTTAGTATACATGGAAAATTTTTGGACACTGTAATTGATGAGATTTCGTTTCTACACACTTCTCCTATAATTTTTCAAATATTTTTGTAAAGAGTATATGTGACCTTGAAGTAATGCTCCACTGTGCCGGACTGTGCGCTAGGTTCCTTGAAATATACACATTGTTGTGTTGCCTTACAACCTTATTAGTGGTGCTTCAGACGCTGCTAAGCTCATCACACTCCCATAAGTGCTCGCATAGCTGAAGAAAAGAGAGGCTATTGACCTCGCTATTGACATTTCTTTGCAGAAGACACCAGAAACACGACATACACTATCACTTATAAACATACGATTACACTTTGGGGTCTGAACTTTGTGCTGCTTACTGAAATGCTTATGAATTGATGAGAAATATTCTTACGTTTACACACCTGATTATGATAAGAGTCTGTCTATGAGAGTTGACAGAATTTCTACTGACTTATGAAATGCCAGATGGAATGATGTTTTTAGGTTTTACTTTATACATATTTGCTTATTTTATTTGATATCTGGTTTCTAGCTGCGCTACAGCATTGGTTTTATAAAATAAAATTCAATACATATTCCAATGTGAACACTTTCTGTCAGCAGATCCATTAAATAATAATTTTATGATCCACATTCTTAAATAAGAACACTTGGAAAGGAAAGATCAATAAGAAGAAAAGGGGACTAGTTACAGGAACTGCATACATAATTTTCTTTTCAAGGACGTGGTAATCTTTTTGGTAGAGTAAGTTGTTGTGGTGAACCGTTTTAGTGTTAAGATGTGACACAGAACCATTGTATTTCTCATGGGAGGTAGTATAGATCTTGTTCCTTGTGCTGGCGCTTTGCATAGTTTTGATGTTCACAGATGCACACATGCTATTGTAAGCTTACATATTTCCCTTATCTGCATTACTGTGTTTACTGTAATATTTTTTCTGCTCATATTTGGTCATGTATAGGAATAAGTTGTTGCATTTGCTGCTGCTATTTGTCAGGCAATATCCTTCCGAATTTTACTTTGTATTACTGTGCTAGGCCAGTTTTACCACTCATTTATTTTTCTTGTTTGCTGAATATTGCCTTATATTAGTTGTAGGGTTGCATTTTCTTTGCTAGTTTAGATATGCTGCTGCTTGCTTTGCCAACTTGTAATTTTTGTCATTGTTGTTTGTGTTAATTTTTTGTGCTGCTGCATTGCCTCATTCTCTAGTTTATGTATCCATGCTCAGTAGATTTAAGTAAGCTTAAGAGGGGGTATGCTATAGAGGAAAATGAGTTGTGATGAGTTGGGAAGAAATGCATTAGAAGCTACGAGGAAAAGGTCTGGACAAAGAGTATTGTATAACGAGGAGCAATTTTTTTAAAGAGATAATGAACAGATAGGGTATAGTGAGAACAGGTTTAGGTAGGATATTCTTGGAAACAAATGATGAAGTAAGAAAAATAGGGAAGTTTAATCACTGATTGAAAGTATAAATACAGACAGCATCCTTAGATAGGATTTTTGTTGAAACAAATGTTGAAGTAAGAGAAGACTGAGAAAATTAAATGAAGTTTTGGTTGGAAGTGAAGTAGTTGTAGTTGAAAGTAAAGAAGATATGTGCATGAAAGACATTCTTGGATCGAGAAAAATGAAACAAAGGTATAAAATGCACACCACAACTACTGTAGTATCAAATGTTAACCTTACACTTATAATTTGACACATTTACACTTGAAAACGGATCCTGTCCTATACTTTTGTGTTATTCTGTTATACTTATGTCTAACTTGATGTCTCCATGTTGTTCCCATCTCATTGTGTTTACCTGGTAAGATAAATTTGGTAGAATTTTTTTCTTTCTAATACTAGGCTGCATTTACTATGATGAGGAACACTGCTGTGTTGTGCTCATTACCAATCTTCCGATATCAACTGAAATCTTCATGTCAAGAGTCAGCACTGTCTTTCCGTGTGGAGTGCAACACTACTTCTTCAAGACTGCATGGTTGTCGACTACGTACTTGTGCTTTTTCATATACTGCTCAACCTTTATGTGTAAAACTCAAGTAGATTTCTCTTCTGATGAATTATTAGCACTGTCCTTAGGGACAGTGAGGAGAATTTTTACTTTATGCAACAACAGCATATTACTTACCCTTTGAAGTATCTTCTCTGTTTGATATTGTTAATATAAAAAGTTTAACAACTTAGTCTTGGCCACTACCCAAAACAGTTTGTAGAATCTTTTGAGGGGAGCAGAGGTCTATGTAAGTAGCCTGTTTGTATGTTTGCAGCGCTATAGACTGTGTTAATTTCGCTGACAGCTCTCTGTGCCCTCAGCAAGAGATTCTTTGGTTGGTCGGACTAGCAGTTACCGACTGGATAGAAAAGTGTATGGACATTTTTTTCATAGTGGAGACTCTGTGTTGGTAGGACATGCATTGTAAAATGAGGATGGATGTTGCTGATAACGTTTGGGTAGTGTAATTATTGACAACTATATAATTCTGGTAACTGGTTGCCATATGAATAAAGTAAAATTTTTTAAATACATTGTTTGCTCTTCAACAAAATCTTTCTTTTGCTAACCATATGCCATCTAGTAGTTAGAGTCTATAGTAGTTAGAATCTTTTTATTTACCTGGCTATAGTTGCTGCTTGTTGTAATTGCTGTAGTTTGTGTTACGAAGATTTTTCTGTAAGTGACTTACAAAAAAAAAAAAAAAAAAAAAAAAAATGGAGTTCGCGATTGAAATGAGTTAATGCAATTAACAGAGTTGGAGGTAGTTTCATACATCTTTAATTTCATATTTTTTGGACTTTTATTATTGTTAGGATTTCTTGCAGTTCAGGGCCATTCTTTTGTGTTAATTATAGGAAGTCATGTTGTCACTGTATAGCAGTCAGGTTGCGTTGGGCTTGCGTATTGTGGGTAGTAAACGAATAGGTTAAATCTGAGTCGTCTTTGTCAGGGAAAATTCTGTAGGTTAGTGTTTAAACGATATAAAATAAGGAAGACATAGTTTCACGGTCTAACACATACACTTATACTATTTAAAACAAAACCTTGAACGATGTATCACCTACTTGTCATTCTGAAGCCTTTATCTTCCTCTAAAAATCGAAATTATTTCATTATGCCAATAAACTTATAAATTTCAAAGAAAAATTGGCATAAATAATTCAAATTAAATAAAAATAAATATATCAAATACTGTGCTACGAAAGAGTGGCTTCAGGCAGACGGTACCATGTACCACCATAGGAATTTACATTGTGCGGGGGGAAAACAGTTGTCTGTATGCCAATAAACTGAAGTCAACCATTCGTCCTCCCTACCGCAGTTACCACTTTCTCGTTCCACTTCATATCGTTTTGAAACGTTACCCCAAGATATTTAATCGACCTGATTGCGTCAATCAGGGTACTAGTAATACTGTATCCTAACATTACAGACCGAGCGAGGTGGCGCAGTGGTTAGACACTGGACTCGCATTGGGAAGGACGACGGTTCAATCCCGCGTCCGGCCATCCTGATTTAGGTTTTCCGTGATTTCCCTAAATCACTCCAGGCAAATGCCGGGATTGTTCCTCTGAAAGGGCACGCCGACTTCCTTCCCCATCCTTCCCTAATCTGATGAGACTGATGACCACGCTGTCTGGTCTCCTTCCCCAAACCAACCAGCCAACCTAACATTACAGGTTTGTTCTTCCAACTCTTTACCATTAACTTAAGTATTTAAACTCGAAATTTTGTCTAAGTCGTCTTGTATCTTCCTATAGTCACTCAACTTTGACACCTTGCCGTATGCCATGGCATCACAGCAAACAACCGCAGATTGCTGCGCACCCTGTTCGCCAAATTATTTATATATACAGAGGACAACAGCAGTGCTATCACACTTCCCTGGTGTATTCCTGACGATACTCTTGTCTCCGATGAACACTCGCCTTCGAGGACAACATATAAGGTTCTGTTACTTAATAAGTCTTCGAGTGACTGACATATTTGTGAACTTATTTCCCATGCTCGTACCTCCATTGGCAGTCTGCAATGGGGCACCATGTCAAATGCTTTTCTGAAATCTGGAAATATGAAATCTGCATGTTGCCTTTTATCCATAGTTCGTTGCTTTCTAAGACTTTACTGATTCGTGGACATAAGCATCTCTGTCTCAAGAAAATTTATTATTTGCCAACTGAGAATATGTTCAATGGTTCTGCAGCAAAACCGCACTTAGGGATATTGGTCTGTGACTTTTGGGTCCCTTCTTTTACCCTTCTTATAAGCTGAAATCACCTGCGTTTTTTCCCCGTCACTTGGGACCTTGTGCTGGATGAGAGGTTCACCATGAATGGAGATTAGATAAGGGGGGAGGGGGTATACCCCTGATCTAAGGGTAGCATCTTTGATTAGTAATTACAGACACGTAATCTATATCCACAAGACATGTGGCCTGTAATTGAAAAAGTGTCATGACGATCTCTCCATTGGCCAAAAATTCCGAAATAGTCCGCTATGCGGATCTCCGGCAGGGACTGCCAAGCGAGAGGTGATCATGAGAAAAAGATTGAGTAACCAACGAAAGGATAACGTTCTACGAGTCGGGGCGTGGAATGTCAGAAGCTTGAGCGTGGTAGGGAGGCGAGAAAATCTGAAAAGGGAAATGCAAAGTATCAATCTAGATATAGTAGGTGACAGTGAAGTGCAATGGAAAGAAGAGAAGGATTTCTGTTCAGATGAGTGTAGTGTAATATCAACAGCACCAGCAAATTTTATAACGGGAGTAGGATTCATTATCAGTAGGAAGCTAGGGCAGAGTGAGTGTTACTGTGAACAGTTCAGTGATAGTCTTCTTCTTATCAGAATCGACAGCAAACCAACAGCGAAAACGATACTTCAAGTATATTTGCTGACGTTACACGCTGAAGATCAAGAGATAGAGAAAGTATGTGAGGATATTAAACGAATAATACAGTACGAAAAAGGAGATGAATATCTGATAGTCGTGGGGGACTGGAATGCAATTGTAGGGGAAGGAGCAGAAGATACGGTTACAGGAGAATATGGGCTTGGAACGAGGAATTAGACTAACTGAGTTCTGTAATAAATTTCACTTAGTAATAGCAAATACTCTATTCGAGAATCACAAGAGGATTACTTATACTTCGAAAAGACTGGGTAATACGGGGAGATTTCTGATTACATCGTGGTCAGAGAGAGATTCCGAAATCAGATGTTGGATTGTATGGCGTACCCCGGTGCAGATATAGACTCAGAGCACAGTGTAGTAGTGATGAAGAATAGGTTGAAGTTTAGAAGATTAGTCAGGAAGAATCAATATGCAAAGAAGTGGGATACAGAAGTACTAAGGAATGACATGTTGCGCTTGAAGTTCTCTAAAGATATAGACACAGCAATAAGTAATAGCTCAGTAGGCAATACAATTGAAGAGGAATGGACGTTTCTATAAAGGGCAATCGCAGAAGCTGGAAATGAACTCATAGGTACAAACAAGATAACTGCAAAGAAACCGTGGGTAGCAGAGGAAATACTTTAGTTGATCTGAAAGAAAGAAGTACAAAGATGTTCAGGTAAATTCTGGAATACAGAAATACAATCATTGCGATTGACAATGAAAGCAAACGTAATGAAAAATCAAGAAACATTCATAGGATTTGTCGACGTGGAAAAAGCATTCTACTGTGTAAAATGGTGCAAGATGTTCAAAATTCTGAGGGAAGGAGGGGTAATCTGCAGGGAGAGACGGGTAGAACGAAGTGCTAGGATTAGAAAGGGTGTAAGAAAGGAATGTAGTCTTTCGCCCCTACTGTTAAATCTCTATGTCCAAGAAGTAATGATGGAAATAAAAGAAAAGTGCATGTGTGGGATTAAAATTGAAAGGACATCACTGGTACGATTCGCTGATGACATTGCTATACTGGGTGTAATTGATGACCTGTTGAGTGAAATGAACAGCTGATGAGTTCTAAATATTTATTGAGAATAAATCGAAGAAAGATGAAGGTACTGACAAGTAGCAGAAATGAGAACAGCGAGAAACGCAACATCAGGATTGATGGGCGCGAAATAGATAAAGTTAAAGTATTCTACTACCTAGGCAGCAAAGTAACCAATGATGGATGGAGCAATGAGGCTATGCTCTGGAAGAATGAGCATTCCCGGCCAAAAGAAGTTTACTAGTAACAAACATAGGTCTTAATTCTAAGAAGCAATTACTAAGAATAAACGTTTGGAGCACAGCAGTGTACGGTAGAGAAACATGGACAAATGGCGTTTGAGAAATGGTTCTATAGACGAATGTTGAAAATTAGGTGGACTGATAAATTAAAGAATGAGCAGGTTTTGCGCAGAATCGGAGGTGTGAGGAATATGTGGAAAACACTGACAAGGAGAATGGCGGGTTGATAGGACATCTGTTAAGACATCAGGGTATGACTTCTGTGTTACTAGACGGAGCGTTAGAGGGCAAAAACTGTAGAGGAACACAGAAGCTGGACTACGTCCAGCAAGTGATTGGGGACGTACATTTGAAGTGCTACTCTGAGATGAAGAGGTTGGCACAGCAAAGGAATTCATACAGGACTTCACCAAATCAGTCAGAATGATGACTCATAAAAAAGTGATTTACTTGCTTTCAAATCTTTCAGTTGTTTCTCTACGCCAGGTGTGCTTATTACTATGTCGACGACAAGTCTGTCCGAATCACGATATGTCTGCACGATTCTTTGAATGTGAAATTTAGAACTTGAGCTTCCGTTTTGCTATCTACAACTGCCACGCCAGAGTCTTCACCAAGGGACTGAATGGAAGCCTTACACCCGCTTAGCGATTTTACATAGGGCCAGAACTTTCTTTGGTTCTCTGCCTCTATGGGCGGCAACGCAGGCGCTGACTCTGGCATCCAGTCGATCGTACAGATGCCGAAGATTGTCCTAGAATATGTTATGCCTTGCCTGCTCAATCTGTTCACGTAGTTTCGTAAGAGCTATTGGCTGACGAGTCGCATGAGTCACAGATAGTATCGCCTAGGGCAGCTGCTGCATGTCTTGTACAGCACGTTGAGTTTCAGGGACAGTTTCAGAGCACAATATGTCATCTTCCTGTTGCAAGAACAGCAAAAGAATAGTCTGGGGTGAGGCTCAAAAATGGTTCAAATGGCTCTGAGCACTATGGAAATTAACATCTGAGGTCATCAGTCCCCCAGAACTTTGAACAACTTAAACATAACTAACCTAAGGACATCACACACATCCATGTCCGAGGCAGGATTCGAACCTGCGAGCGTAGCGGTAGCGCGGTTCCAGACTGAAGCGCCTAGAACCGCTCGGCCACAACGGCCGGCTTGGGGTGAAGCAATTGTGTCTTGAGATCATTTATCGTTGAAGACCACGGAGCGCCATTTGATCTTCCAAGTGATTCTCTGACAGGTCCTGTCGAACCGTGCACCTCGATCCTCCAACGTGAATGGAATACGGGCTAGAGTTGTGCGCGCCCACTGCTAGCTAATAACCGGTTCGTAACAGTTCGCGTTGGCACGTCTGGGCTCACAAGCCCTTTTATCTGTGCTACAGTTGCTGTACGATTTTTCACGTTTGCCCTTGCAATACGATGATCCTGGAGGACGTCTGTCCTACGTGGACGTGAAAAATCTCGTCTATGGGTGTGAGAACATTCATGTGACAACTTATACGAGCATCGTTTCACAACTGACACAGCACACCCAACTTGTGTGGTAATTCTCCGAAAGGACCATCCCGCTACTCGGGAGCCACAATCTGACCTCTTTCAAACTCTCTCAATTGACTGTAGGAAGCAAGCATGCCGGCCGGAGTGACCAAGCAGTTCTAGGCGCTACAGTCTGGAACCGCGTGACCACTACGGTCGCAGCCTCGGGCATGGTGTATGTGATGTCCTCAGGTTAATTAGGTTTAAGTAGTTCTAAGTTCTAGGGAACTGATGACCTCAGCAGAAAGTGTAGAGCCGCCGATAAATATACAAAAAATATGTTTTAAGCTGAAACACATTAGGGAGTATTATCTTGAACTAAGTTATCTCAACAAAAAGATTTTAAACTCCAAAAACGTTACAGCAAAGGCGATTTTAGCTGAAAGACGGAAACATGAAAGGAAAAATAACATAGAAACCAAATATGCTGGAATAGCATGGAATGTGGTCTGGAAAAACATCAGTAGTGATGTTCTTTCGTCTGACGTGAGAACAGCGTGGTACAAGGTAGTCAATAACATCATCAGCACTAATGAGCGCCTCTTTGCCATCGGTTTAAGTGACACAAACCTCTGCAGCAAATGCAACCTCGTTGATAGTGTGCCTCATCGTTACACTTGTGGAGATCGGATTATCAACTGGAGGTGGACCAGGGAGAAAATTGCTCAAATAACAAGAACTTCAGCAAACAATGTACCGACTAACATTTTCTTCAGACCAGAGGAAAGTTACTACCCTCATGCAAAAAATAACACAGTGATTTGGTTAATGGGCAAATACACATGTTTTTAACAATATTGGGAGCGATGCACATATTGAATACAAGATGTATATGGAAAATGAATTTGCTACGGTCGCAGGTTCGAATCCTGCCTCGGGCATGGATGTGTGTGATGTCCTTAGGTTAGTTACGTTTAAGTAGTTCTAAGTTCTAGGGGACTGATGAGCACAGATGTTAAGTCCCATAGTGCTCAGAGCCATTTTGAAAATGAATTCGAGAAAATACTCAAATATCAGAATCACAATAAGAAATATGGTAACATGCTCCGAATTGTCTTCAATCGAATGGGTGTAGGTTGGGAACTGGATTCCTAGTAGAGAGGGAATGGATTGGATCACGTTCCCGACCCTAACTTCACCTGCAAGTCACACATGAAAAATAAATCAGCGGTACAGTAGATACAAGAATATGGCGAGAAACATCTGGTGTCTGATATAAAGGAAGATCTTGAACTCCCTATAGATCCGTTTAGAAGGCTGGAACTGATAAAAATAACAAGGCAGTGAAATATTTTGCGATGTCGCTGTTCGGGACTTCTCTTCTGTCCATGTAATTCACCCTGGAAGGAACACACATCAAGGATTTACTGAATGATTAATTTTGGTCTGGGAAATGATAATGAGGAACCTCAGGCTGCAGAAGAAGAAAATGTGCATGCTGGACTGCCACCAGTGGAAGGTGACAGTGAAGGTGCTAAATTGTGCTACTGCTGAAGACTCATTTTTTGAATGCTGTAATTTATGACTGCAATTATCTGTCACCTTATTTATGTCATTTCATTGTAGCCATTTTTGTTACTGTTTTTGGTGAATAAAAAAAAAAAAAAAAAAAAAGAGTCGCGTGTTCGCGTCCAACTGTTTTTTTTTTTTTTACCACATTTCGGTCTAAAGTTATGAGTCTGATTGAACTTCGAAGACAATTCGCTTAACATTCTACCCACCCGCAATAACAAGTATTCCAGAAACAATTCCGCAGGACAGCTAGTGGCTGCGTCGTGATCATAACAGCATACGCTCGAGCGTTTCCTCGCGCTGCAGCGGCTACCAGCCACCGGCCAGACGCCACCCGCCGCCTGAAATCCGGCGCCGCCCATGTGAAGGCAGCGCCACGCTGTCAGTGCATGTATCAATACCATTTTCGTATTTGAAGCTCTGTTTATCATCTTGCAGTTAAGCATTGGATTTTGCATACTTGAAAATCATGAACTACAATTAAGCATTGTAAAATTTAGTCGCAAGTGGAAAAAGGAGTAACATCTGCAACACAACGTTTACTTTGGTATAACAGAGGGGTGAATGTAGAGGAGGCAGCTAGAAAGATTTGAGCTGTGTGTGGGGTGAGTGCTTTTGGGAAAAATACGCCAGAAAAAGATATTCTTGTTTCAACAAAGATCGTTCTGGCATGAATGATTTTCCACATTAAGGAAGTCTCGACTACTGATATATGTGACAGATTACCATTTTACCATCGTGCGACATTTGCATTCAACAGGCAAAGTTCAGAAGTTTGGTGTAGGAGTACTGCATGCTCTAATTCGAAACAACAAAAATCAACGGAGTGGCTATTATTGAACGTCATCAGGTCGCTCATTGAGCATTCCTATGCAGTACTGTTACTGGTGACGTGTTATGATGCCTTTATCGTTAACTTCCTAAGAAGAAATGAAAGGCTGAGCCCCACCAAAAGACGTAGACTAGAGTAAAGTGTAGTGTGAACATAATATTTTACATTTGATAGTTCCATAAGTGTGTTTTGGACTACGAATTCTGCCCCAAGGGGTGTGTACAACACAGCTGGAATTTGTTGTCAACAACTGAGACACCTTTCGGTCGCAGTGTAAGAAAGTCGAGCAACAAAACTACATCACCTATGCTACTGCATGATAAATCACTCTGTTGATTTGAGAAACATAACTATCCAGGAGATTGATGGGAAAGTCGTCTCTCAGGCACTTGTCCCTCTCGTCATATATTCGTACAATTTTACCTTACCGCTCTTGATTGAATCGATCAAACGTCAAGGCAATTATGTTCTAGACGAAAATACTTTTAAAACTATACTGGTTTAATGACATCGTTAGAACCAGTGGGTTTCTACAGGCGTAGAATTTACAAACAACTACTGCATAGTCAGATTGTTGTAGATATGGCGAAAGGCAATTCAGCTGTTGATTAATTTCTCTTTGATGATTAATGTTGCGATTAGTAAATTAATGTAAAATGCAATTAAAATATTCACTGTACTAATACAAATTAAATTCAGCTTACTACAGAAACATCACGATCGTAATCAATCTTATTAAAGCATTATGTGTCTGTAAGACGATTGAGCCTATTTTAACACTAATTAGTAGAATATTGCCGACTTTTAACTCCGAAAAGATCTGTATTTACTTCATTTCCTTTATCATTCGAAAGTATTATGAAAATGTGGCATTTCATAGATAAAATTAAGTATTCACAACAACAACAAATATGTCGGCAGAAAACAAAAATGACAAGTAGCAAGCTGAATTTTGCTCGAGCGTTATCTTACGATTCCCATATTGAGTTTGTATCTGCCTGCTTGTAGCTCAGCTACAAAAGAATTAAAATCTGGCTTTCAGCGAGTCTCGAAAGGCGAACGAAAGCAGCTTGCAACTGGTAGCTAAGCATGCTACCTGGGAACTGGCTTTTTCTAAAGTGGAAAGATATCCTTTTGTAGTTGAATTGTTGGCAATAGTCAGTCAGACGTGTGCCGTTGACCTAAGCGTTTCGGTATGTTGAATTTGTACCAATGATTTTTCTACAGGTTTTTTCTGTTCCAAATAGAGAGTTGAAGTCTCCCATTAGTATATTCACGTCATCTTGGTGAATTTTGCTAATAGTATTTTCGAGTGTGTTCCAGAATTTTTCGACATTTTTGATGGGGGCATGTGCATTGATGAGTGTATATTTTTTACTGGGGCTCTGAATGAGAAGTCGATTGTCGATGGCTGTGATTTCTTTGACAGACCTGATGATAGATCTGTGTTCGAGAAATGCCATGACCAAGATTGGTACGCCCTTCGCTGCCTTATGTTGCATTTTGCTCTTGAAGATGCAATGGTTTCCGTAATGTAAGGTTTCATTGTCAGTTAGTCGTGGTTCTTGAAGAGCAATGGTGAGAATTTTTTGTCGGTCGATTTATTATGTTAGATTATTTAGTTTTCGCGCCAGCCGTGGTGGCCGAGCGGTTCTAGGCGCTTCAGTCTGGAACCGCGCGGCCGCTACGGTCGCAGGTTCGAATCCTGCCTTGGGCATGGCTGTGTGTGATGTCCTTAGGTTAGTTAGGTTTAAGTAGTTCTATGTTCTAGGGGACTGACGACCTCAGATGTTAAGTCCCATAGTACTCAGAGTCATTTGAACCATTTTTTTTCGTTATTTGGATCAATGTATTGATATTTTGTTATAAAAAAAGGTCTTATGTGTGTGAAATCTTATGGGACTTAACTGATAAGGTCGTCAGTCCCTAAGCTTACACACTACTTAACTTAAATTATCCTAAGGACAAACACACACACACCCATGCCCGAGGGAGGACTCGAACCTCCGCCGGGACCAGCCGAACAGTTCATGACTGCTGCGACCGCGACCGCTCGGCTAATCCCGCGCGGCGTGTAGTTTTCAAATGCATGTTTTCTGCTTGTAGGGAAAATTTACAAGAGATCTTCAATATTCTCTGCCGTGCTAACCTGGCCTCCCCAGAATCCGAAATTCCAACTGCCGCCTGTCGACAGTTTGCACAGTTCATGTTTGCTTGTGTTTCATTGGTTTGGCCTGGGTGATTCCAGGACCGGACAGGACCAGAGGGTGTTGAAGCCTTTGGAAGCAAATATTTTCAGCCGAGCTCATTGAGCTAACAGACGGTGACCAGAGTAGCGGTGGTTTTCACTCAGACGTGCGTGGATTTTGAGTTCAACGGGTTGAGTAGTCGTTGAGGATTGTGTTAGTATTTGGTTCACCCCAAGTATTTGATTTCCTCGGTACCACCCATATGGGGGAGGGTTTCCCCTATCGGCCCCACGGGATTATTATTATTGTCATTATGTCATCAGCAAATCCGATATGGTGCATCTTTCCACCACTGAAATAGATGTGCATTGTTCGACTCAGTATTTCCATCACATAAATATGGGTTATAATTACGTTACATTGCTGCTAGTAGACATATTTCTCACTTTTTCTTGGGCAGTTGCTACCTGTTACTCCATCATAGGAATTTATGTGCGCAGCATTGTTGCAATACAGACGTTCAAATTATCCAATTTCTGTAATTTCATTTCGATACCAGATCGTTCTAATCGGATTCAGCCAGTCAGGCTTAATGTGGATATCCGAATACGACTCTCATCATTTGATAGACTGGGTAAACCACATTCTTAATCGGACGGTTGAATCTAGATCACTTATTTATGGCAGGGCCTGAATTCTTAAACACTGTCAAAAATAATAATACAATGTGCTTACTACTAATATTTTATTTAAATATAAACAGTTTATTTACAGGAGCACAGCCCCATCCATCATAGCAGAGCAGTGCGAGATTGGTTTCAGGGCCAAGAGAGGATAAAGCTGTTGCCGTTTGTTCCACGATCACCGAAGATCAACCAGATAGAGGATATGTGGGCAGAGGTAACAAGGTCATTGCCATGTGGACCTACAAATGCAAGCGACCTTTGGACGAATATAGAAAACGTATGGTGGGAAGTAAACCAACACGCTACACTGTCGACGACTTAATGAAAACAATGCCCCTATGCCTTCGAGAAATCTTACGTAATGATCGTGGGTGGGTTGGTTACTAAAAGTATACTCGTCCACAGTACCCATGTAAACAATTATCTGATAGTCGGTCAAGCTTTGCTTTGTCGCAGCTCTTTAGATACAAGTCCATTTACTTTCAGTCTCCTCCTTACAATTCTTGCAATGCAAGGTAATTGAAAAATCTCATCCACTCGACGCCAACTGAGGAATTGACTGGTGCATGTGTTGTTCAACACACAGCAGTTGTCACCCTCACTGGAATCAATGACAGTTTGTGTGTGTGTGTGTGTTTTCGTGTTCACGCACAATCTGGATCAATACTATTAACATTAGAGAGACAACCAACAATAAATATTGCATCAAATATGACTATAAAGTATTTTAATGCGATAGGAAGTTACAAACTGAATTTTTACCCAACCCACGACCTGCATATTACGTTACGTAAAGTAAGATGTATTAACTCCATAGTATCATTAGCAGAGACAGTGCGCTCTCGTTGTCGAGGCTCGCGACAAGTGCAGCGATTAGCAGTGCCCAATGCCGCCGCGATTTGTTTATGTTGGCTGAGCGTGGACACTGCAGCAGACGCTTCGCCATAAACAGAAAGAAATCACCTTGGCTCTGACTGCAGTGAGCGGATATCACTGCCTGCGTGTTCTTATGGTAACCAACATGAGACTCTACTCACAGGTCAATCAGTGTCGTCGTAACTGCCGTCTGCTTCACATCTGCTGTGCAGCGAGCTACCTTAATTTTAGTATTAACTGTATTTTTCTTACGTGTCACTTCTTCTTCCGTGTGTATTTGCTTTTAGGAAGCTTTAATTGTCGAGCGCTATTAATAGTTCCATAGATTTCGTGTTTGTTTTGAATACAGTCAGAGAGAGTCCCTTTAGTCAACCGTAGTGCCAGTAGTGGTAGTGTTTGTTTTCAATACAGTCCAGAGACAGGTAGTGCTATTTTCATTGTTTTCTACAAGAAGTGGCTAGCAACCACAGTTTAGTGAATAAACAGCCGCCTTTAGTGAATTAGCAGTCTAGTTAAAGGTTGATTAACTCTCTTCAATAAATTGATTCCTTAGGATGGATAGGATGTGTGACTGCTGTGTACGGACGCAGTAGGTGCTGGCCACTGTTCGCGAACAGCTGAGCGTGTTGATGGCCGCGGTCAGCCGTCTTCAGCCTGCTGCCTCGGAGTGTAGCGGCAGTGGGGAGTCTGGTGCGTCGCAAGGTACACCCCAGGTGTTACATGCTTCACCCACTGTCCCTGCTGTCGAGACATCTTCGCGTGTACTGGGCGCGGTTGGGCCACCCTCTCCCCAAGGGGAGTGGCGGGTTCAGCGGCGTTCGCGGCGCACGAGGCGGAGGGTCAATGTGGAGGCTGGCCGTGTGGCATCGCCCGCTCTGCCTATGAGTGGACATGTGGCTGCTCCTTCAGCAAGGTCCGAGCAGGCACACGGGGGGAGGGGTTTATTAGTTATTGGGAGCTCCAACGTTAGGCGGGTGATGGAGCCCCTTAGGTAATTAGCGGGAAGGTCGGGGAAGAAGGCCAGTGTCTGCTTGCCGGGGGGTCTCATCCGAGATGTGGAGGAGGCCCTACCGGCGGCGATAGAGAGCACTGGGTGCACCCGACTGCAAATTGTCGCTCATGTCGGCACCAATGACTCCTGCCGTCTGGGTTCAGAGGTCATCCTCAGTTCGTACAGGCGGTTGGCGGAATTGGTGAAGGCGGAAAGCCTCGCTCGCGGGGTGAAATCAGAGCTAACTATTTGTAGTATCGTTCCCAGAACTGATCGCGGTCCTCTGGTTTGGAGCCGAGTGGAAGTCTTAAACCAGAGGCTCAGACGATTCTGCGGAGATCTGGGGTGCTAATTTCTCGACTTCCGCTATCGGGTGGAGAAATGTAGGGTCCCCCTGAATAGGTCAGACGTGCACTACACCCCGGAAGCGGCTACAAGGGTAGCGGAGTACGTGTGGAGTGCACATGGGGTTTTTTCAGATTAGAGAATCCCCTCCCTAGGCCCGACAAGACGCCTCCTGAGACGCAGCAAGGTAGGAGTAGGCAAAATGCAACAGGGAATAACAATATTAATGTGCTAATAGTAAACTGCAGGAGCGTCTACAGAAAGGTCCCAGAACTGCTCTCATTAATAAACGGTCACAACGCTCATATAGTACTTGGGACAGAAAGTTGGCTGAAACCAGACGTAAATAGTAATGAAATCCTAAACTCAGATTGGAATGTATACCGCAGAGACAGGCTGGACAATGAAGGGGTAGGAGTGTTTATAGCGATAAGAAGTGCAATAGTATCGAAGGAAATTGACGGAGATCCGAAATGTGAAATGATTTGGGTGAAGGTCACGGTTAAAGCAGGCTCAGACATGGTAATTGGATGTCTCTATAGGCCCCCTGGCTCAGCAGCTGTTGTGGCTGAGCACCTGAAGGATAATTTGGAAAATATTTCGAGTAGATTTCCCCACCATGTTATAGTTCTGGGTGGAGATATTAATTTGCCGGAAATAGACTGGGAGACTCAGACGTTCATAACGGGTGGCAGGGACAAAGAATCCAGTGAAATTTTTTTTAAGTGCTTTATCTGAAAACTACCTTGAGCAGTTAAACAGAGAACCGACTCGTGGCGATAACATATTAGACCCTCTGGTGACAAACAGACCCGAACTATTTGAAAAAGTTAACGCAGAACAGGGAATCAGCGATCATAAAGCGGTTACGGCATCGATGATTTCAGCCGTAAATAGGAATATTAAAAAGGGTAGGAAGATTTTTCTGTTTAGAAAAAGTGACAAAAAGCAGATTTCAGAGTACCTGATGGCTCAACACAATAGTTCTGTCTCAAGTACAGATAGTGTTGAGGATCAGTGGACAAAGTTCAAAACCATCGTACATTATGCGTTAGATGAGTATGTGCCAAGCAAGATCGTAAGAGATGGAAAAGAGCCACCGTGGTACAACAACCGAGTTAGAAAACTGCTGCGGAAGCAAAGGGAACTTCACAGCAAACATAAACATAGCCAAAACCTTGCAGACAAACAAAAATTACGCGAAGCGAAATGTAGTGTGAGGAGGGCTATGCGAGAGGCGTTCAATGAATTCGAAAGTAAAGTTCTATGTACTGACTTGGCAGAAAATCCTAAGAAATTTTGGTCTTATGTCAAAGCGGTAGGTCGATCAAAACAAAACGTCCAGACACTCTGTGACCAAAATGGTACTGAAACAGAGGATGACAGACTAAAGGCTGAAATACTAAATTTCTTTTTCCAAAGTTGTTTCACAGAGGAATATTGCACTGTAGTTCCTTCTCTAGATTGTCGCACAGATGACAAAATGGTAGATATTGAAATAGACGACAGAGGGATAGAGAAACAATTAAAATCGCTCAAAAGAGGAAAGGCCTCTGGACCTGATGGGATACCAGTTCAATTTTGCACAGAGTACGCGAAGGAACTTGCCCCCCTTCTTGCAGCGGTGTACCGTAGGTCTCTAGAAGAGCGTAGCGTTCCAAAGGATTGGAAAAGGGCACAGGTTATCCCCGTTTTCAAGAAGGGACGTCGAGCAGATGTGCAGAACTATAGACCTATATCTCTAACGTCGATCAGTTGTAGAATTTTGGAACACGTATTGTGTTCGAGTATAATGACTTTTCTGGAGACTAGAAATCTACTCTGTAGGAATCAGCATGGGTTTCGAAAAAGACGGTCATGTGAAACCCAGCTCGCGCTATTCGTCCACAAGACTCAGAGGGCCATAGACACGGGTTCACAGGTAGATGCCGTGTTTCTTGACTTCAGCAAGGCGTTCGATACAGTTCCCCACAGTCGTTTAATGAACAAAGTAAGAGCATATGGACTATCAGACCAATTGTGTGATTGGATTGAGGAGTTCCTAGATAACAGGACGCAGCATGTCATTCTCAATGGAGAGAAGCCTTCCGAAGTAAGAGTGATTTCAGGTGTGCCGCAGGGGAGTGTCATAGGACCGTTGCTATTCACAATATACATAAATGACCTTGTGGATGACATCGGAAGTTCACTGAGGCTTTTTGCAGATGATGCTGTGGTGTATCGAGAGGTTATAACAATGGAAAATTGTACTGAAATGCAGGAGGATCTGCAGCGAATTGACGCATGGTGCAGGGAATAGCAATTGAATCTCAATGTAGACAAGTGTAATGTGCTGCGAATACACAGAAAGATAGATCATTTATCATTTAGCTACAAAATAGCAGGTCAGCAACTGGAAGCAGTTAATACCATAAATTATCTGGGGGTACGCATTAGGAGTGATTTAAAATGGAATGATCATATAATATTGATCGTCGGTAAAGCAGATGCCAGACTGAGATTCATTGGAAGAATCCTAAGGAAATTCAATCCGAAAACAAAGGAAGTAGGTTACAGTACGCTTGTTCGCCCTCTGCTTGAATACTGCTCAGCAGTGTGGGATCCGTACCAGATAGGGTTGATAGAAGATATAGAGAAGATCCAACGGAGAGCAGCGCGCTTCGTTACACGATCATTTAGCATTCACGAAAGCGTTACGGAGATGATAGATAAACTCCAGTGGAAGACTCTGCAGGAGAGACGCTCAGTAGCTCGGTACGGGCTTTTGTCAAAGTTTCGAGAACATACCTTCACCGAAGAGTCAAGCAGTATATTGCTCCCTCCTACGTATATCTCGCGAAGAGACCATGAGGATAAAATCAGAGAGATTAGAGCCCACACAGAGGCATACCGACAATCCTTCTTTCCACGAACAATACGAGACTGGAATAGAAGGGAGAACCGATAGAGGTACTCAAGGTACCCTCCGCCACACACCGTCAGGTGGCTTGCGGAGTATGGATGTAGATGAAGATGTAGATGTAGGTGCCATGTGGCAATTGCAACGGGTATCACGTCATTAGCCATCAGAATATTAACCAGTGATGAAATGTCTACTCTATTTGAATCCCAAGAAAATAGGAACCTTCTCACAAGGGAATGTGAGGTGATATCAAAATTTATCCAACATACAAAAATTAACTGCAGGGCTTTCATGTCTGCAGTAGTAGCACACAAGGAAATATTATGTCTTGGAAGCGTATATGTGTGTGTGTTGACCATAGCGTAAGTTAGTTGTAAGTTAGATTAAGCAGTGTGTAAGCTTAGGGACCGAAGACCTAAGCAGCTTGGTCTCAAAGTTCTTACAACGAATTTACAAAATTTTAATTCCAAAATACTGCATCTCGGTTCTTACGATAGTGCAATCGGTGCGCACTGGTTAGCTGTAACTGAAGAGAGACTCCAACTCGGATTGTGGTTAAGAGCATAATAACTTAAATTGTGATTATATTTCTGAATGAATGTTTGTTATGTATTTTTCCGTCACCCTTTTCACTGTTATAAGTTGTGTTCTACAAGGAACGCACGCCACTGGAGGCGGCAATCTGTGATTTATTTTACCTTAATTACTACTTCAATTTTTTCCACAATTTAAAGGTATATATGGGTGCAAACATGGAATACATGGGAGTAATGCAGCTGCTCACTGACAGGTATGGGGGAGGCATTGACACCAGGACTCGGAACTTCGACCCCTACCCTCTTTGCCTCCGCCTACCTGGTGCTGAAAGTCTTAAAAAAAAAAAAATAATAGTGCAGTGATCAGCATGTCTGTCTAGTAAGCAGGAGGTCCAGGTTCGAAGCCCAGTCGGTCACGAATATTCATCTGCCGTCTTAGCTGTATTTCAACGCGCTGTGACAGTGTGGACGTCGGTCCTTCGACATTTAAGATGCAATTGTTTCTTGAGGCAATAGAGGTGATTTGCGAACATTTGTCTTGCCATCAGAGTAACGAGACTTTAACGGCATCCAACCCTTAGTCATTGCTTTGTGCCAAGGCTAACCCATGTCATATATATGCGAATCAGATTATAGTTTATATTTAGTCAAATAACGAATGGTGAGTAATAAGTATGCCGTCCGGTGTGGCCGAGCTGTTCTAGGCGCTACAGTCTGGAACCGCGCGACCGCTACGGTCGCAGGTTCGAATCCTGTCTCGGGCATCGATGTGTCTGATGTCATTAGGTTAGCTAGGTTTAATTAATGCTCAGTTCTAGTGGACTGATGACCTCAGAAGTTAAGTCCCATAGTGCTCAGAGCCATTTGAACCATTTATAAAGTATACGAGTATTTACAAACAGTAGAAGCAGGATTGCAGCGAACTGATCCCTTAACCAAGTGCAACATAGAGTACCTATGTAATGAGTCATTCCAGCTGCATAGCTGAGGGTAATATTTGTTAAGCAATTAATTGGAGAATTAATGTACTACCCGCACGATGATTTCCGTAGTCATACTGTATCATTAGCAGCCCGCGAACGGAGTACTGTTGTTGTTGTTGTGGTCTTCAGTCCTGAGACTGGTTTGATGCAGCTCTCCATGCTACCCTATCCTGTGCAAGCTTCTTCATCTCCCAGTACCTACTGCAACCTACATCCTTCTGAATCTGCTTAGTGTATTCATCTCTTGGTCTCCCCCTATGATTTTTACCCTCCACGCTGCCCTCCAATACTAAATTGGTGATCCCTTGATGCCTCAGAACATGTCCTACCAACCGATCCCTTCTTCTGGTCAAGTTGTGCCACAAACTTCTCTTCTCCCCAATCCTATTCAATACTTCCTCATTAGTTATGTGATCTACCCATCTAATCTTCAGCATTCTTCTGTAGCACCACATTTCAAAAGCTTCTATTCTCTTCTTGTCCAAACTATTTACCGTCCATGTTTCACTTCCATACATGGCTACACTCCATACGAATACTTTCAGAAATAACTTCCTGACACTTAAATCTATACTCGATGTTAACAAATTTCTCTTCTTCAGAAACGCTTTCCTTGCCATTGCCAGTCTACATTTTATATCCTCTCTACTTCGTCCATCATCAGTTATTTTGCTCCCCAAATAGCAAAACTCCTTTACTACTTTAAGTGTCTCATTTCCTAATCTAATACCCTCAGCATCACCCGACTTAACTCAACTACATTCCATTATCCTCGTTTTGCTTTTGTTGATGTTCATCCTATATCCTCCCTTCAAGACACCATCCATTCCGTTCAACTGCTCTTCCAAGTCCTTTGCTGTCTCTGACAGAATCACAATGTCATCGGCGAACCTCAAAGTTTTTATTTCTTCTCCATGGATTTTAATACCTACTCTGAATTTTTCTTTTGTTTCCTTTACTGCTTGCTCAATATAGAGATTGAATAACATCGGGGAGAGGCTACAACCCTGTCTTACTCCCTTCCCAACCACTGCTTCCCTTTCATGTCCCTCAACTCTTATAACTGCCATCTGGTTTCTGTACAAGTTGTAAATAGCCTTTCGCTCCCTGTGTTTTACCCCTGCCACCTTTAGAATTTGAAAGAGAGTATTCCAGTCAACATTGTCAAAAGCTTTCTCTAAGTCTACAAATGCTAGAAACGTAGGTTTGCGTTTCCTTAATCTTTCTTCTAAGATAAGTCGTAAGGTCAGTATTGCCTCACGTGTTCCAGTATTTCTACGGAATCCAAACTGATCTTCCCCGAGGTCGGCTTCTACTAGTTTTTCCATTCGTCTGTAAATAATTCTCGTTAGTACTTTGCAGCTGTGGCTTATTAAACTGATAGTTCGGTAATTTTCACATCTGTCAACACCTGCTTTCTTTGGGATTGGAATTATTATATTCTTCTTGAAGTCTGAGGGTATTTCGCCTGTTTCATACATCTTGCTCACCAGATGGTAGAGTTTTGTCAGGACTGGCTCTCCTAAGGCCGTCAGTAGTTCCAATGGAATGTTGTCTACTCCGGGGGCCTTGTTTCGACTCAGGTCCTTCAGTGCTCTGTCAAACTCTTCACGCAGTATCGTATCTCCCATTTCATCTTCATCTACATCCTCTTCCATTTCCATAATATTGTCCTCAAGTGCATCGGCCTTGTATAGACCCTCTATATACTCCTTCCACCTTTCTGCTTTCCCTTCTTTGCTTAGAACTGGGTTTCCATCTGAGCTCTTGATGTTCATACATGTGGTTCTCTTATCTCCAAAGGTCTCTTTAATTTTCCTGTAGGCAGTATCTATCTTACCCCTAGTGAGATAAGCCTCTACATCCTTACATTTGTTCTCTAGCCATCCCTGCTTAGCCATTTTGCACTTCCTGTCGATCTCATTTTTGAGACGTTTGTATTCCTTTTTGCCTGCTTCATTTACTGCATTTTTATATTTTCTCCTTTCATCAATTAAATTCAGTATTTCTTCTGTTACCCAAGGATTTCTACTAACCCTCTTCTTTTTACCTACTTGATCATCTGCTGCCTTCACTACTTCATCCCCCAGAGCTACCCATTCTTCTTCTACTGTATTTCTTTCCCCCATTCCTTTCGATTGTTCCCTTATGCTCTCCCTGAAACTCTCTACAACCTCTGGTTCTTTCAGTTTATCCAGGTCCCATCTCCTTAAATTCCCACCTTTTTGCAGTTTCTTCAGTTTTAATCTACAGGTCATAACCAATAGATTGTGGTCAGAGTCCACATCTGCCCCTGGAAATGTCTTACAATTTAAAACCTGGTTCCTAAATCTCTGTCTTACCATTATATAATCTATCTGATACCTTTTAGTATCTCCAAGGTTCTTCCATGTATACAACCTTCTATCATGATTCTTAAACCAAGTGTTAGCTGTGATTAAGTTGTGCTCTGTGCAAAATTCTATCAGGCGGCTTCCTCTTTCATTTCTTAGCCCCAATCCATATTCACCTACTACGTTTCCTTCCCTCCCTTTTCCTACACTCGAATTCCAGTCACCCATGACTATTAAATTTTCGTCTCCCTTCACTATCTGAATAATTTCTTTTATTTCATCATACATTTCTTCAATTTCTTCGTCATCTGCAGAGCTAGTTGGCATATAAACTTGTGCTACTGTAGTAGGTGTGGGCTTCGTATCTATCTTGGCCACAATAATGCGTTCACTATGCTGTTTGTAGTAGCTTACCCGCATTCCTATTTTCCTATTCATTATTAAACCTACTCCTGCATTACCCCTATTTGACTTTGTGTTTATAACCCTGTAGTCACCTGACCAGAAGTCTTGTTCCTCCTGCCACCGAACTTCACTAATTCCCACTATATCTAACTTTAACCTATCCATTCCCTTTTTAAATTTTCTAACCTACCTGCCCGATTAAGGGATCTGACATTCCACGCTCCGATCCGTAGAACGCCAGTTTTCTTTCTCCTGATAACGACATCCTCTTGAGTAGTCCCCGCCCGGAGATCCGAATGGGGGACTATTTTACCTCCGGAATATTTTACCCAAGAGGACGCCATCATCATTTAATCATACAGTAAAGCTGCATGCCCTCGGGAAAAATTACGGCCGTAGCTTCCCCTTGCTTTCAGCCGTTCGCAGTACCAGCACAGCAAGGCCGTTTTGGTTATTGTTACAAGGCCAGATCAGTCAATCATCCAGACTGTTGCCCTTGCAATTACTGAAAAGGCTGCTGCCCCTCTTCAGGAACCACACGTTTGTCTGGCCTCTCAACAGATACCCCTCCATTATGGTTGTACCTACGGTACGGCTATCTGTATCGCTGAGGCACGCAAGCCTCCCCACCAACGGCAAGGTCCATGGTTCATGGGGGGAATGGAGTATTATGTTCGTTAAATCGGATTACTCAAGGTGAGGCCAAATAAAGAGAAGCGACGACGCCATAACACTATCTTTACTTAAGTAGGTAGTCAGCGCTAAATTATGTGTGCCACCATTAACGTTACTGTAAGCAGTTAGACAGCGTAACACCACCACAACTACTGACAACCTGAGCCATATCATCACGCAGTTGTAATTCGCAATGATTACAAGTTGCTGATGTTTGTCAAGAATAGCGGAAAGCGCCTCTGAAGTTCCATTTGCATTACGCCTAGGACGGAGAGAATCCTAAATAACGGTAATAGGTCACCCAGCGAAGAGAAGAGACCACGTATTGTCTCAAGTTCTTGCAGTTTGATATTAATGCAGTTCCCGATAGTTTCACACTGACGGGTTCTTTTGGCTATCGGAATACTCATATGGGAATTATAAAAGTGTAATTGCTAGAACGCTCAACTACCTTAATAACACCTCATTCTGGATTGAATACGACTCGGAAAGCGACATTAATTTGACGTTTCCATCCATCTCCTGACGTCTTACTGAATGAAGTCTGAAGTGCGCGCACAGTTGTGTTGCCTATCGCATGGATTCTGTCAAGTGTTATGTCAGGGTTTTGCAAATATCCCCACTGCTTTAGGAGAAATCGTCTTTGTTGCATTTTTTCCATACCGTAATTAGCACAATAACATAAGGTTTGTTCTGATGAAGATGCCCACAAGTCCTTAAATAAGAATATCCCAGCGGGAGTAATGCATGAAAGGAGACAGACTGTTGAACAAAAGAATGGAGAGCTCCCTGCTTTTTGCGTTTCCGATAGCGCCTACGATATGAATCTTGTGTCATATTATGCTTCACAAACTTAAACTGTTTGTTTTTTTACTTCATACTAAAATAAAAGTTATGATCTGTGAAGAGGAAATGACTGATATGCTTCTCAGGAACTTTAGTTTTTCATGTTTTTTTCTCACTTCATACTAAAACAAGGGCGTTAATATGAGAAGAGGAAATGAAATATACGCTTCCAAGACATAATATTTCCTTGTGTGCTACTACTGCAGACATGAAAGCCCTGCAGTTAATTTTTGTATGTTGGATAAATTTTGACATCACCTCACATTCCCTTGTGAGAAGGTTCCTATTTTCTTGGGATTCAAATAGAGTGGACATTTCATCACTGGTTAATATTCTGATGGCTAATGACATGATACCCGTTGCAATTGCTCCATGGCACCTGTGAGTAGAGTCTCACGTTGGTTACCATAAGAACACGCAGGCAGTGATATCCGCTCACTGCAGTCAGAGCCAAGGTGATTTCTTTCTGTTTATGGCGAAGCGTCTGCTGCAGTGTCCACGTTCAGCCAACATAAACAAATCGCGGCGGCATTGGGCACTGCTAATCGCTGCACTTGTCGCGAGCCTCGACAACGAGAGCGCACTGTCTCTGCTAATGATACTATGGAGTTAATACATCTTACTTAATGTAACGTAATATGCAGGTCGTGGGTTGGGTAAAAATTCAGTTTGTAACTTCCTATCGCATTAAAATACTTTATAGTCATATTTGATGCAATATTTATTGTTGGTTGTCTCTCTAATGTTAATAGTATTGATCCAGATTGTGCGTGAACACGAAAACACACACACACACACAAACTGTCATTGATTCCAGTGAGGGTGACAACTGCTGTGTGTTGAACAACACATGCACCAGTCAATTCCTCAGTTGGCGTCGAGTGGATGAGATTTTTCAATTACCTTGCATTGCAAGAATTGTAAGGAGGAGACTGAAAGTAAATGGACTTGTATCTAAAGAGCTGCGACAAAGCAAAGCTTGACCGACTATCAGATAATTGTTTACATGGGTACTGTGGACGAGTATACTTTTAGTAACCAACCCACCCACGATCATTACGTAAGATTTCTCGAAGGCATAGGGGCATTGTTTTCATTAAGTCGTCGACAGTGTAGCGTGTTGGTTTACTTCCCACCATACGTTTTCTATATTCGTCCAAAGGTCGCTTGCATTTGTAGGTCCACATGGCAATGACCTTGTTACCTCTGCCCACATATCCTCTATCTGGTTGATCTTCGGTGATCGTGGAACAAACGGCAACAGCTTTATCCTCTCTTGGCCCTGAAACCAATCTCGCACTGCTCTGCTATGATGGATGGGGCTGTGCTCCTGTAAATAAACTGTTTATATTTAAATAAAATATTAGTAGTAAGCACATTGTATTATTATTTTTGACAGTGTTTAAGAATTCAGGCAAATGATGAGAGTCGTATTCGGATATCCACATTAAGCCTGACTGGCTGAATCCGATTAGAACGATCTGGTATCGAAATGAAATTACAGAAATTGGATAATTTGAACGTCTGTATTGCAACAATGCTGCGCACATAAATTCCTATGATGGAGTAACAGGTAGCAACTGCCCAAGAAAAAGTGAGAAATATGTCTACTAGCAGCAATGTAACGTAATTATAACCCATATTTATGTGATGGAAATACTGAGTCGAACAATGCACATCTATTTCAGTGGTGGAAAGATGCACCATATCGGATTTGCTGATGACATAATGACAATAATAATAATCCCGTGGGGCCGATAGGGGAAACCCTCCCCCATATGGGTGGTACCGAGGAAATCAAATACTTGGGGTGAACCAAATACTAACACAATCCTCAACGACTACTCAACCCGTTGAACTCAAAATCCACGCACGTCTGAGTGAAAACCACCGCTACTCTGGTCACCGTCTGTTAGCTCAATGAGCTCGGCTGAAAATATTTGCTTCCAAAGGCTTCAACACCCTCTGGTCCTGTCCGGTCCTGGAATCACCCAGGCCAAACCAATGAAACACAAGCAAACATGAACTGTGCAAACTGTCGACAGGCGGCAGTTGGAATTTCGGATTCTGGGGAGGCCAGGTTAGCACGGCAGAGAATATTGAAGATCTCTTGTAAATTTTCCCTACAAGCAGAAAACATGCATTTGAAAACTACACGCCGCGCGGGATTAGCCGAGCGGTCGCGGTCGCAGCAGTCATGAACTGTTCGGCTGGTCCCGGTGGAGGTTCGAGTCCTCCCTCGGGCATGGGTGTGTGTGTGTGTTTGTCCTTAGGATAATTTAAGTTAAGTAGTGTGTAAGCTTAGGGACTGACGACCTTATCAGTTAAGTCCCATAAGATTTCACACACATAAGACCTTTTTTATAACAAAATATCAATACATTGATCCAAATAACGAAAAAAAATGGTTCAAATGACTCTGAGTACTATGGGACTTAACATCTGAGGTCGTCAGTCCCCTAGAACATAGAACTACTTAAACCTAACTAACCTAAGGACATCACACACAGCCATGCCCGAGGCAGGATTCGAACCTGCGACCGTAGCGGCCGCGCGGTTCCAGACTGAAGCTCCTAGAACCACTCGGCCACCACGGCTGGCGCGAAAACTAAATAATCTAACATAATAAATCGACCGACAAAAAATTCTCACCATTGCTCTTCAAGAACCACGACTAACTGACAATGAAACCTTACATTACGGAAACCATTGCATCTTCAAGAGCAAAATGCAACATAAGGCAGCGAAGGGCGTACCAATCTTGGTCATGGCATTTCTCGAACACAGATCTATCATCAGGTCTGTCAAAGAAATCACAGCCATCGACAATCGACTTCTCATTCAGAGCCCCAGTAAAAAATATACACTCATCAATGCACATGCCCCCATCAAAAATGTCGAAAAATTCTGGAACACACTCGAAAATACTATTAGCAAAATTCACCAAGATGACGTGAATATACTAATGGGAGACTTCAACTCTCTATTTGGAACAGAAAAAACCTGTAGAAAAATCATTGGTACAAATTCAACATACCGAAACGCTTAGGTCAACGGCACACGTCTGACTGACAATTGCCAACAATTCAACTACAAAAGGATATCTTTCCACTTTAGAAAAAGCCAGTTCCCAGGTAACATGATTGGCTACCAGTTGCAAGCTGCTTTCGTTCGCCTTTCGAGACTCGCTGAAAGCCAGATTTTAATTCTTTTGTAGCTGAGCTACAAGCAGGCAGATACAAACTCAATATGGGAATCGTAAGATAACGCTCGAGCAAAATTCAGCTTGCTACTTGTCATTTTTGTTTTCTGCCGACATATTTGATGTTGTTGTGAATACTTAATTTTATCTATGAAATGCCACATTTTCATAATACTTTCGAATGATAAAGGAAATGAAGTAAATACAGATCTTTTCGGAGTTAAAAGTCGGCAATATTCTACTAATTAGTGTTAAAATAGGCTCAATCGTCTTACAGACACATAATGCTTTAATAAGATTGATTACGATCGTGATGTTTCTGTAGTAAGCTGAATTTAATTTGTATTAGTACAGTGAATATTTTAATTGCATTTTACATTAATTTACTAATCGCAACATTAATCATCAAAGAGAAATTAATCAACAGCTGAATTGCCTTTCGCCATATCTACAACAATCTGACTATGCAGTAGTTGTTTGCAAATTCTACGCCTGTAGAAACCCACTGGTTCTAACGATGTCATTAAACCAGTATAGTTTTAAAAGTATTTTCGTCTAGAACATAATTGCCTTGACGTTTGATCGATTCAATCAAGAGCGGTAAGGTAAAATTGTACGAATATATGACGAGAGGGACAAGTGCCTGAGAGACGACTTTCCTATCAATCTCCTGGATAGTTTTGTTTCTCAAATCAACAGAGTGAGTTATCATGCAGTAGCACAGGTGATGTAGTTTTGTTGCTCGACTTTCTTACACTGCGACCGAAAGGTGTCTCAGTTGTTGACAACAAATTCCAGCTGTGTTGTACACACCCCTTGGGGCAGAATTCGTAGTCCAAAACACACTTATGGAGCTATCAAATGTAAAATATTATGTTCACACTACACTTTACTCTAGTCTACGTCTTTTGGTGGGGCTCAGCCTTTCATTTCTTCTTAGGAAGTTAACGATAAAGGCATCATAACACGTCACCAGTAACAGTACTGCATAGGAATGCTCAATGAGCGACCTGATGACGTTCAATAATAGCCACTCCGTTGATTTTTGTTGTTTCGAATTAGAGCATGCAGTACTCCTACACCAGACTTCTGAACTTTGCCTGTTGAATGCAAATATCGCATGATGGAAAAATGGTTATCTGTCACATATATCAGTAGTCGAGACTTCCTTAATGTGGAAAATCATTCATGCCAGAACGATCTTCGTTGAAACAAGAATATCTTTTTCTGGCGTATTTTTCCCAAAAGCACTCGCTCCACGCACAGTTCAGATCTTTCTAGCTGCCTCCTCTACATTCACCCCTCTGTTGTACCAAAAGTAAACGTTGTGTTGCAGATGTTACTCCTTTTTCCACTTGCGACTAAATTTTACAATGCTTAATTGTAGTTCATGATTTTCAAGTATGCAAAATCCAATGCTTAACTGCAAGATGATAAACAGAGCTTCAAATACGAAAATGGTATTGATACATGCACTGACAGCGTGGCGCTGCCTTCACATGGGCGGCGCCGGATTTCAGGCGGCGGGTGGCGTCTGGCCGGTGGCCGGTAGCCGCTGCAGCGCGAGGAAACGCTCGAGCGTAAGCTGTTATGATCGCGATGCAGCCACGAGCTGTGCTGCGGAGTTGTTTCTGGAATACTTGTTATTGCGGGTGGGTAGAATGTTAAGCGAATTGTCTTCGATGTTCAATCAGACTCATAACTTTAGACCGAAATGTGGTAAAAAAGAAAAGAAAAACAGTTGGACGCGAACACGCGTCTCCAAGTTTACAATGCACGACGGTTACCGCAAGACCACGGGCTCACTCCATCCATATTCACTCGGAAGTGGACAACATGTCCTCCTAACACTTTCCAATCTTACAGTGTTGCCAGATTGTGCAGATGGCCGGACTTACAGTTCTCAGTGGCGGTCAGTTTTATTGGCCACCTTAAGTGAACGTCTCGGACTTAGTCTCTGTGGCGGCCGGCCGGCGGTCAGTTTTTATGTCTAAGACTGTACGTGTGTGGTTCTAAGAGCACTAGGATGAGTTTACCACTCTCCTCTGGCCACAAAATTTCCTGGATTTTAATCCAATCAAGAACCTCAATCGAGAGACCTAGTGCAGATAGCCGTGGAAATGGAGTTGGCTTGGCCCTGCACCCCTGGCAGCATCCCCGGCAGTACCTTTCAGAAACTCGTTGACTCTCTTTCTACACGTCTCGCAGCGCACAAATGTTGGTTAACAGCTTTTATTCAAACAGACAGCGGCCTGACTCCTTGTGAAACGATGGTACTTTTTCGCTACCACAGCGGATGTGTATGAGACAAAGAGAGTGACATACTCTTTTGTAGGTCTAAAAAGAAATTACGGAGTGAATCTCCAATGAATGTTTCTTTTTATGTTATTGCGGCCGTTTGTACGACACGCCACATGATAATTTACTTAACTCCCCAACGAGAGTGATGTAAACATCAGGTATTGCTTGCCCAGGCGGTGCTAGTTTTCGTGGGATGGAATAAACTACCCAAGTACAGCGACTTGCAAATGCCACTAACAACAGCTTGGAAAAATCCCACATGCATTATTTTTGAATCTGTATTTTCTCTTGAGACCCATATAAGAGCTTTGCCATTGAATATGTCTCATATGGACCTGATACCTGCTAGTTGGGCGAATCAAAATTCCGTTTGGTATTGACATCCTATGCTCACTTGTATGTAAGACTTACATGCTGATTAAACAAACACGCGATGAGCAATGCAGGTTTGCACTGAATATGCCTTTGCACACAGTGTGATAGCAGTGAGGAGCGAAGGTTTCTTACTAGGACATCAATAGTATTGGCTACGTACGATCAAGTGCACTTTGTTTACGTTGTATGTTCTGATCTTCTTTGTGACGAGGCTGTGTCGCTCCCCTCCCACTACGTTTCTATGACTTCATCTTAGCGTAATGCAACTAAAATGTGTAGTATAGTGTCAATAAACAAATAAAGAAAATAAATTTTAAACATACCTAACTGTCTCATTTGTGCCTTGTACCGATAAGCAGTAAAAAAATAAACTTTCCTTGAAAGTCAAATATACCCATTATTTCCATGAAATCCAAAGACATTTTGCAATACTACAGTATTACTATACTTTCTACACCTGAATTGTGAAGATAAATTATTGACGCTATTCAGCACACACACACACACACACACACATACACACACACACACACACACACACACACACACGTTGCAACGTTCATATGTTATTTCACCTCTCTTGGCGTGAAATGGTTTGATAAAAATTACTGAAGCACAATGGCAACTTATTACCGATATTGAGCTATGAAATTTTGTTGAACGTGGCATCAGTGATGGATGAGTCTTCCGTTGGCTTTGATGACTATCAGGAACGTGTGCTGAAAGACAATGAAGAATCGGTTGTGCA